>NW_027116543.1:61374-62099 GCF_000696795.3 Halyomorpha halys | reverse complement strand
AAAATGATACTTCAGCAATTAGGAATTAAGGCAGGGTGGTATAAAGAACTTTTCGGAAAGGGTAAAAACCTACCGCTTAGGAAATTCAAGGTTGATTATTACAGAGACAGATCAATCAAATCAATAATTCTCCTCACCCTAGAATATGATTTTTATAAGGGATATATGGTCTTGGACCATGTTCGGAAAGGCCTCATACCATTCTATGGTGTGAACCGGCAGTCTTTATCCTAATCCAGAGGATAAAAGGGGTTTTTAATTAGCGTCCCCTCCGTTGACGAGCTAAGGGTTCTAGTGGTAACATCATTAGGGTAACCCATTCTGGATAACTGTAAATATAATTTTGTAAATAGGTAGTATAGTTAATTGTGTAAATAGGATAAAAATCTCGATAAGACTTAGAAAGCGGAACTGGATGAATCTCAGAGTTAGTTAGGTTAATAGGATAAATACTAACTTCTCGTGAAAATGTTGAAGATAATAAATTTAAAAGATGACAATCACAACAAAGGACCTTACTTAAATTATAAGTAATTATTTCTAAAAGGGTATATCGTAGCATTTTTTAATAGGCGTTATGCACATCATAGGCTTTATTAATGGTATATGACATCACGAGAAATTATCAGATATTATCGTTATAACGAGAATATCGATGAATCTTAACAACTATATAAATAACATAGTATCAGTTACCCTAGGGTATATGCAAATATCAATACGTA
>NW_027116543.1:33954-58042 GCF_000696795.3 Halyomorpha halys | reverse complement strand
AAAAAACATTGATATTTTTAAAATATCATTGCTTACAATACATTACCCAAAATACATCGATGTTTTGGAATATCCATTTGAAGAACATAAGGTCTGTTACAACGATCACGCATTCTACGGCCTGTCAGAAGTGGTTTTTGAAACTAAGAATCCGACATCGACTACAAAAAACATGGATGTTTTTAAAATTTCGTTACTTACAATGCATTACCCAAAAACATCGACGTTTTTGAACAACTATTTCAGAAACATAAGGTCTGTTCCAACGATCCCGCGTCCTAGGGCCTATAAGAAGTGCATTTTGAATCAGAGAATCCGACAACGACAGTTAAGGTGCATAACCCTACATATCTGACTCAGCATTATCCCCTTCCACCATTATTGTATTTATATCCCCCTGTTAGAGAGCTAAGGAGTTCATGTTGCTTACAAAACATTATTTTAATACTGAACACTGATATTTCAAAACATCGATGTTTTTATCAATGTTGCATTCTTTTTTGCAAAAACCACTTCCGACTGGCCGGACTATACGTCGCCGTTGGAACAGACCTTATGTTTCTGAAATAGTTGCTTAAAAACATCGATGTTTTTTCGGTAATGTATTGTAAGTAACGAAATTTTAAAAACATCGATGTTTTTTGTAGTCGATGTCGGATTCTTTGTTTAAAAAACACTTCTGACAGGCCTTAGGACGCGGGATCGTTGGAACAGACCTTATGTTATTCAAAAGGATGTTCAAAAACATCGTTGTTTTTTGGGTAATGTATTGTGAGTAACGATATTTTAAAACATAGATTTTTTTTCGGTAATGTATTATAAGCAACGATATTATAAAAACATCGATGTTTTTTTTAGACGATGTCGGTTTCTTTGTTTTAAAAAACACTTCTGGCAGGGCGTAGAATGCGTGATCGTTGGAACAGACCTTATGTTATTCAAATTGATGTTCAAAAACATCAATGTTTTTTGGGTAATATATTGTAAGTAACGATATTTTAAAACATCGATGTTTTATGTAGTTGATATAGGATTCTTAGTTTCAGAAACCAGTTCTGACAGGCCTTAGAATACGGGATCGTTGGAACAGACCTTATGTTTCTGTAATAGTTGTTCAAAAACATCGATGTATTCTGGGTAATGTATTTTAAGCAACATTATTTTAATATTGAACATTGATATTTCAAAACATCGATGTTTTTTTATCAATGTTCCATTCTTTTTTGCAAAAACCACTTCCGACTGGCCGGACTATACGTCGTCTTTGGAATAGACTTTGAGTTACTGAAATGGTTGTTCAGAAACATCGATGTATTTTTGGCAAAGATTTGTATGCAATGGTATTTTAATATTGAGCAACGATATTCTAAAACATCGTTGTTTTTCTTGTCGTAATTTATCTCTATCTAACGACATAGCGTGAAGGTTGGAGGTACTTTATTGTTCGACCACATTGTCGATCGGAATCTATTTATACTGTAAATTTTTGGTTTTCATTTAGTTACTTTTGGAAAAAAAAAATGAAAAATTGGGACAAAACAACGATGTTTAGAAAACATCAGCTTAAAAACATCGATGTTTAGAAAACATCGGCTTAAAAACATCGATGTCAAAAACATCGAAGAATTTAATGTGTCTCCGTGTGATGTGTTGTTGTACAGTTTCTAACTGTAGTTCGTTATGAATGTGTGTCATATTACGTCTTTCCAGAGATGTACCTCGACATATCTTCTGTAGTGTGCTGTTTTGGTATTGTAGTGATTTCAGAGTGTTGGGTAAAGATAGTGTAGTAGTGGTGCGCCGTGTAGGAGTGATGGTCGTAGTATTACTTTGTAGATGAGTAATTTGAGTCTGTCAGAGGCTCTTGTGTTAAGCAATTCACTAAAATAGTAGCTTCACCTTTCAAGAATTGACGTTTTTTCACCAATCAGCTCACCTTCTTTCCCTTTACATAATCCAAAGTTGGCTTGAAATCCCTTTTTTTATTTCTTTTACACCTTTATGAAACTTTCTGGATTCTTTTTTCTCCCAGGATTCTTGCAACTTTTTAAGGTTTTCCTTTTCCTGTGCTTTCTTTTTCTGCCTACATAGTTTTTTTGGCTTTTCTTCTCTTTCGCATAAATTCCCGTACTCTTCCTCTGGCCTTTCTTTTTAGTATGTTTAACCTCACCTTATCTCTTTCTTCCAGAGCTAACCTACACTCTTCATGAAACCATTCGTTTCTTGGAGCTGGTTCTTTCTTCCCTAGTACATCGCTTTCATTTTCTATCACAACATTTTTCAGATTTTTCCATCTGTCATTTATAGTTGTGTTATGTACAATGTCATTTTCTCTCAGTCGTTCCCTTATTCTATTTTTAATTAATATTATCAGAGTTAATACGCATGCAGGTGGTGATTTATGATATCCAGAGAGTTCAAAATAATATTTTCCACCAAGATCGCTTCGTCTCCAACGCTAACACCTAGGTCTTCTAAGAAGCTCGCTCTTTGTTCTATTTGCTATTGTCCCCCAAGATCCAAACCAGAGGCTTCTCACGGAGAATTCTCGGAATTTTTCTTTAAAGAAAGAGATGCATTTTTCATAAAGTTCCTTCTTTTCCCTTTCTGCACCACCCACCTGATCGAGGTCATTGTTCTCATACCTCACAGTCGGATCCAAGATCAGAGCCGGGAATGCAACAATATCCGCGTATCTCACGGATCCGTCTGTGTCAATGTAATAAACCTCGTCGAAGCTGGCGAAGTGTTTTTTTTCCGAGGAACTTATTTAATTCGTCTTTGACCCTGTGGTGTCGGCGTGTTTTGAGGGTCCCAACTTGACGCATTTGCAACTTCTCCCCCCTATCCAATTGATCCTGGAACTCCACGCAGGGGTACAAAATTTATATTTAGGTTTAGCCTCCTTCTCATACACATATCTAGGGTCTCTCAGAAATGGGCAAACACCGATACATTCTCCTGCAATTGGGCTATTCTTTGAAGAATTCTCTCGCAGCGACTGCCATAGAGCTCTCACACTAAATAAAAAAAATACTGGCTCCACCTTTCAAGAATTGACGTTTTATCACCAATCAGCTCACCTTCTTTTTCTTTACATAATCCAGTGTGGGCTTGGAATCCCTTTTTTATTTCTTTTACACCTTTATAAAACTTTCTGGATTCTTTTTTCTGAAAGTTCTTGGGGTACAAAATTTATATTTAGGTTTTGCCTCCTTCTCATACACATATCTAGGGTCTATTTGAAATGGGGAAACACCGATACACCCTCACCTGCATTTGGCCTATTCTTTGAAGAATTCTCTCGCAGCGACTGCCATAGAGCTCTCACACTAAATAAAAAAAGTTTAAATAAAAAAAATGAAAATTATTTATTTTAAAATCAAAAAGTACATCTTAAATGGGTCCTAAAGTATTAATAGTGAGCACATGAAAATCTCTGCTAAGGAAATAGCCGAATGAGTCCTGTAGATACTGCATGGAATCAGGCTTCGACGAAAACTTGAACATTCCTAAAAAAGGAACTTTTTAAAAATTTTAAATCATCCATATTAAAATAAAATGCTTGTTGAAATAGAGAAACTATTATAGCTCAAGAACAAGATTTTTAAAAAATATTAAGTAATCTCACAATACAACTAAAGTTTTTTTTATCGCACCTTAGTGTAGCATTAAGTTATGAATAAACAAATAAATACCATGTTTTTTCTATTAAAAAAATGTCCATCAATTAAAGAGAAAATGAATAAATATCTAGCGTTAATATTTTCATAATTAGGTATTATTTAATTTTAATAGCTCTATACAATTTATGATATCAATGGGTTACTTCAATTAGAGGTGTTCTTTTGTGGAAAATTAATTGAAAAGATGTCATTTTCCTAAAAGAGGGAACCTGTTATTGTATTTTTTGTTAATTTAGTGAAAATTTACTTAGCACTATTGTAAAATAAACCATCGATATAATTATTTATAAGGTGTCTACCCCCACATGGAGGAGTAGTGGGAGTACCAATACGCATAGATTTAGACAGTGTTGGCAATACAGCAATCTGAATTAGCTGGAAAATGGAACGTAAGCAACTCAAAATAACATTATCTCATTAATCAATCGTTTTCGTTTAATTTTTTATCTAATCTATAAAATACTTTGTCCTCCCATAAGAGGATCCCAACATAACATCACTTAACGATCGAACCCCTTCACACCATGATACCTGCATCTCCTGCACAAGGTAAATTGTTTAGTTTCTTTTTTTTTCACTGAAAATTCAGTGTTCAATTATAATGCGGACGGAGGTTTAATTCAATAATTCAAGATAAAATTGAATTGGTTCATCTCTTTTGTGAGTTGGTTTTATCCAGTACTTATTTAACAGGTTTTATCTTTTTTCCTCCCCTTTGTTTATTCGTTTTTGTTCTTTCTATTTTCGCCATTTATAAACTTATATTTTAAACCAGCCTTCTTAGATTTTAAATTTCGTATCATATACTGCTTTTTATTCACCATATGGAACTAGTGAACAGAAGAAAGTTACCTTTATGAGAACACATGTTTTTAGTTCGGGAAAAATATACAGGAATTATTTGAAGATAAATTCTAGTATTTTTTTTATTTTAAAACAAAAACATATAAGCAATAATCCCGTTCTCAACAGTGGAGGAAGTTTCGTTTTGCTATTTTTTATTCATAATTACGAGAAAAAAATAAAATAAAATAACATCAGTATGATAGAAAAGAGCAAAAAAACATTTTTGTGTAACAATTACCAAATTTTAAATTCAATAATCACAAACAGCTATAATTTTATTTATTTTTATTCTTATTGATTAAACATAACTTTATATAAAACAATGACTAGCATTTTTCAGTTGAACAATCGTTATTTTTAAATATCAAGCAATCAACTTCATCAATAAAATCAATCAATAAAATTATGCGTGTGAACACCATAATCATTTTTATTTTCACGAAAAATATAATTTTATATGTGAATATTTTTATTATGTCTCAAGTCATTACAACTCAATTAAAATATTTTGAATACATCACTTATCGATATTTCAAAATACAATGTTTAATAACCCATCTGTCAATAATTGATAATATTTCCATTAGTTAGATAAATACACGTACAAGTTATATCTGACGTGGCATGAAACGTATATGATTGAAAAATAAATCTTAAAGAGTCTTCATTAAAGATCAAAAATGACTTTGTATGTTCAAGTGTGTAGTTGTATTTTTTAAATTTATCATTTATTTACCTTTAAAAGGATATATCGTATATAGATACCTGGTGGGCCTTACATGTTTGATATAACCGTTATATACGTAATATATATATATTTATTTTTTTAACAGTTGATTATGGGGGGGGGTATAGTCTCGTACAAAAGATACCCGTAACTATAAACAATGTTATTATTAAAAGAAGAAAAAAAAATAAATAGATAAGAATAATGCTTCTTAATAAAAGAGGAAAGTAAAATTAATAACAAAAAATAATGATATTGGTACACTCAAATAAAACAAACAATTGCCCTCTATTAGTAAAAAGAAACAAGTTAATTTGAAAAAGGGACGAGAGAAGAAAATAGAAAAAAAAAATAATAATAATAATAATGAATAAATAAAATGAGTAATAATAAAAAGTAAAATAAAGGTAGTGTGACTATGAATTAATTTTCTATTTATTAAAATTTAGAAAAGAATGTCTTGCAGCAGTCTGGGCTTCAGTCTTTGGGGTTGAGGTTGGATTTCCCAGGTTGGAGGTCACTGCTCCTTTAACTGTCGGCAACTGGGAGTGGAACTTCATGAACCGTTTTTTGATATAATCATCTATTGACTCCATTTGTAATTCGCGATGCAATTGGCTATTCCTTATGAACCAAGGAGCATAAACTGCGATTCTTAGGACTTTATTTTGAAAAGATTGTGACTTTTTTCCTTTTCGTAAAGGATGCCGCTCCCCAGACTTCACAGCAGTGGCCTGAGAATTGTTTTAAATATAAGAACAGTTGTTTCTGGTTTAAGTTTGGAATTTCTGTTTAGGATATAATATAGCATTGCAAACCTTGCACAGGTTTGAGTTAGTTTGAGGTTGATATGGTGATTCCAGGTAAGGCAGCGATCTAGGTGAATTCTCAGGTATCTTACTGTTTCACTGGCAAGATTCCGTTTCACATTTTTACCTTTGAGGATTAGATCCGGTGGATTTGCTGGGCGTCGGAGAGTAAAAACGTTTGAGTTACATTTTTCAATGTTCAAGCTAATCATCCATTTAGTGAAATATTGTTCTAGATCATTAAGGTGACTTTTCAAAGTGTTTCTAGCTATTATTATGTCATCGTGTTGAGATAACACAGCTGTATCGTCAGCGAACATAACTATGGAGGTATGTGTGGACTGGATGATGTTGTGAAGGTAAAAGTTGAACTAAATGGGAGAAAGGACTTAACCTTGTGGAGTACCGGCATGGATTTCTCAAAGGGTTGAATTTTTGTTATTAATTTTGACTGAAAATGTCTACCATTGAGGAATGAGCTATGAATATTGTATAGGTATTTTGGAGTGCCTGCTTTCTTTAGTTTATATAGGAGACCTCGATGCCAGACCTTATCGAACGCTTGTTGGAAATCTAAGAACGCAAACAGGGTGTGTCTCTTTTTTTCGAATCCGCTAGTTATAAATTCCGATAGTCTTACCAGTTGGTGAGAAGTGGAATGACTGTATTGAAAACTGAATTGAAAATCAGGAATAATAGCGATCCTCTGAAAAAAAGAATTAAGAAGTTTTTTTATAACTGATCCTAGTAATTTTCCAAAAATGGCTGATTTTGTTAGGGTTCTTAACAGGCTTGTGAATTACTATGAGTTCGGCTTTCTTCCATGTATCCGGAAAGTATCCAGCATGAAGGCAAATGTTAAAAATTGACGTGATAAAAACGACAGCTTTCCCGGTTAACATTTTGATTGCTATGACTGGGATCAAATCATGGCTAGGACTTTTCTTTACCTTGAGCTTTTTAATCACGTTCTGGATTTCTTGTGGGGACTTGAATTTAGGTGAGAGCTCAACTGTTGCGTGGGGGAGATTTAGATACTTGTCAATTTCATCAGTGACTAAATTCATACTTATTTCTGTGTTGAAGAATGTTTTCTCAAAGAAATTGGCGAAATCTTCAGCTTTTTTGGCGTCATGATGACGAATTCATCATTGTCTACTAGACTTGGAATTTTTTCACGTTTATCTACGAGACGTCGCATAGCCTTCCATAATGATTCAATGGGTCCTTTGGGTCTAAATTTATATAGATAATGTTATCACTCATATGTGGTTAAGGTATCCATATACCATAGACCTGGTGTATAAACTGCAGTGTAGAAAAAAAAACCCAAAAAAAACGTGAAATTATTTTATTTCATTTTTTATATCATCATTGTAAGTTAAGTTATGTGGGTGAAATTAGAATAAATAAATTTAATTTTTAAAAACAAAAAATGAATACTAATAAAATGCAGTATTGTCCACTGTTACATCAGTTTGCTTAAATGGTACTATAAAGCCTTCTTATACGGTTATAACTAAATCTTTATTTATTGTATTATAGTGTCCATCAACTTAAGGCATTTAATTTAATTAATAATATAAATGTTTAATTATATATGTGGTTCGGATCCACACTTCCATCTTGAACTCAGACCCTTTTAAAACTTGTAGGGTTGCCTTCAATGTTATGTCCAGCTTTTTTTAAACATTTTATAAAGAAAATTAATCCACACAGCTGCTTTCAAATCCTCAGTGTAAAGAATTATGTCGCCTTTAGTACAAAAGCTTGGTTATTGGTTATTCGTTCCAGGTTCTTTTGAGGGAATTGAATATTCTTGAGTTTGAATTCTATACCCATAGTTCGTTAATGACCTGCCATCTTAATTGCTCTAGTTCTATTTCATTTATTACATTCTAGATCATATATAATTTATCATTGTACCCAATTTAATACCTCCTTTTCCAGTCGAAACACTCTCTCCAGTATTAAACATACATCTTTTAAACTTTATAAAAACTAAACTTCTTATTTTCTATTTTAATATTTTTTTTTGGAGGAATAATTGAGCCCACTTAAGCGATATCTGATAAAGTTTTTCGTAAAATTGTGTCTTATAAGGTATATCGATAATTTTATTTCAAGAATATCCATTTCGAAATATAAGTCCAAGTATTAGTGTTCCTTTATATCGCTTTTAGGTATACATAGGAATAATTATTTATTATAATATTAATTTAGTTTATAATTTTTTTAAAAAAATAGTTGGTCACCTATTGCATATGTATGAGTTTACATAGAATAAAATCAGGCATAAATTTTCTAGCTTACATAAAGCGGGGTCTCAGTGTCAGGGATTGAAAACTTTAAATTCTGAATTCATTCACATGGAATTCCTCTTCTACTAAACGGGCTCCAGTAAATCTCGTAGTCTATAACCTTACATCTTTACTGAACATCTTTACTGAAAAGATGTTTCCCTCTGAATGAAAGTAAATTTAGTATGTTTTTACTTTCACTTACCGATATATGAAATACATTATAAGGAAAAGTATTGAAATTTTAAAATGCATATAACTCGTCTGACAGTTGGTCTAGGACATAGTGATATTTGCCTATATTATAGCCAAACACTTTTATATTTCTTTGCATTACTTCAAGTATGAATAAAAGTGTAATTAATATTTTTTTTTTTTTTTTTGAACATCAAACTACTCTTAAAATTATTCTCAAAAGTCATCTATACCTCTGGCTAAAGAAAAAAAAAAAGAACAGTAATAAAAATATAAATAGTAATTTTTGTACAAGACTAAAAAGACAAGAAACTGCTCGTAGATGCCGACTATTGCAACATTTACTAGACAAACAGTCTAAATTGCCAATCCATTACAAAATACTGATCTACATGACTACTATAAGGCCTATCTGGACATACGGAGTTGAGCTTTGGGGCTCCACTAAACCATCAAATTCCTCCAGAATCCAATCCTTAATGCTTCTTACTTTGTCACAAATCAAGTCATCCATCAGGACCTCAATATTCCATATGTTGCCGATTTGGCCAGAACCAGATACCGTTAATAATAAACTTCTCAACCACCCAAATCCACTTGTTTCTAACCTGGCTTCTCCTTCATTACCTAATAATCCTCCTAGGCGTCTGAAAAGAAGATGGCCCCGAGATCTTCTTCTCTAAAAATTTTACTGGAGTTCTATCAGTGGGTAGATTCTCCACATGTTTTTATCATGTTACTATGTCACCTACAGTAAATTTACTTGTTGTATATACGTGTATACAGTTGTAAATATCAATAAATAAATTATTAAAAATAAAAAAAAAATAGTAATTTTTAATTGCTAAAAAAATGGACAAAGTTTCCTTGATGTTCAAGGTGCAGATATATGATCCAGATATATTCATAACTAAATTTAATCTCAAAATTTAGTCTAAATTAACTAAACAATAATATTTTTTTTTTTACGAGTAATTTCTCAATCGCATTTTATAAAAATAATAAAAAAAAATAGTAATTTTTAATTGGTAAAAAAATGGACAAAGTTTCCTTAATGTTCAAGGTGTAGATATATGATCCAGATATATTCATAACTAAATTTAATCTCAAAATTTAGTCTAAATTAACTAAATAATAATATTTTTTTTTTTACGAATAATTTCTCAATCGCATCTTAAAAATAAGAGTGAATTTTGAGCAAATTCGAGTGTTTTGTTAGAACTTTCTTATCACCGAAGAAAAAACAAGGCGAGAAGAACAAATAAGGAAATTTCTGTTTTCTTTTCATTTATACACCTCAAATAGGCAATTATACCTGTCACCGACTCCTAACTTATCTAATCTACAACTCCAAAAGATAGGCTGATTGACTAAAATTCACCCGAATTTTTCCTAAAAATGTTGTCATAATCCTATTTTATAGAACTTTAAACTGTCTCCGTAAAACGCCTAATCAGAAATTAAAGTAAAAATCGATTATATAAATTGAAAAATTTAAGAAATAAAATGAATTTTCATAATATAATAATAGATTTAAATAACTATTTATTGACTAAATTACATGCACCTATTCATTGACTGCTACATTTTTCAAAAGCTTTTATAATTTTAGATCTTTTAAAATTATATTCTCAACGTAGTGAGGGCAAGAATTTAAAATATGACAAATGCCTCATTAATTAAGCTTGATAAACCAACTGATCCAATAGTATTGGCCAATTACATTGATCACCACCATTTCCTTGTCAAAATATTTGCCACTCCTTTTCATTTAAGAGCGTTCGATGAAAAAGCTAATTAATCAGAAATATGATTAATTATTTATGAACTTTGTCGTAGTATAATTGTAACCTATAGGATTTCTAGCCCTTCATGAACTAGTATTAGTTCATAAGAGCGTTAATTGCCCATGACCGCCATAGAAAATAGCAATATGTAAAACCAGTGAAAGAGGAACTGGGTAGACTGAAAATAACGGATGAAGACTGATTGGATAGGGAGTACTTTGGGAATAAACTAAACGAGGTTGGGGTTCTTGTGGGAAAGAGGGAGAGACGAGGGAGAAAATGGACTGAGGAAAAGCAAGAGGAACAAGGTTTCACTCAAGGAGGATGAAAGGATATTGGAGTAGAAGGAAGGCAGAAGGTGTAAGGATGAATCGAAAATGATATTTGAGTGGTCCTTGCTGGTCGGTTCATGAAAAAATAAATAAAAGATACAATTAAATACATAAAAAATGTAATTTAAAAATAAAATATGATTAAACAATTTTATTTTTTACACGTTAGAGGATCTACCAAATTACTTAATACTGGACCATAAAAGCTTATAAATTCAATAAGAAAGCTGAATGCTTGAATTACCTCATTGAGGCACATGAAAATAATTTTTGACGTGACTGAAATAGATGGAATCTGTCGAAGTTCCATACATCCATATTATGAAACAATATGTTATTTCATGACCGTCCCCAAAACAAGCAGTGTCTGGAGTCTAAAATCAGTTACAAAATAATTTGCAACCTTTGGAATATCTAATACAAATAAGTAAATGACGAAATATTTTCAGCCAAATAAACGATTTTGCCTTTGGAATGTTGGATAAAGCGACTCCAACTCCGTATACCAAGATGAGACATTCTTTCCCCTGGAAAATCCGAAAATAATTTTTTTTTTTAAAAAGTCATAAAATGTATTCTATGCTCTAGACCAGCAGATAGCCCTCCGTAAACCAAGGAACCGTAGTTGAAGCGGGGTGGGAAGAGGGAGCGACGAAGTTGATACTATGAACTGACGGGTATTCTCGGAAATGGTACACGGAATTCATCTGCATTGTTTAACGTTATGGCTGTGTATGATCTGGGAAGTATGTTTATTTCAGGAGAGGTGTTGTTCGAAGGTTACTCTAAGGTTTTGTTTTTTTTATCGTGAATTATAAATTTATAGATTAATTGTTTAGGAAAAGTAAGAGGGAAAATAAAGTAGGTGCTTGGAACTGATGAGAATGGCCTTACTTTATCTAGCGAAAATGGACTTTATTAGAGAAAATGGACTGAGGAAGGGTGGGGTGAAATTCACTCCAGGAGGATGAAAGGTTATTGGAGTATAAGGAAGGTGGTAGGTGAGAGGATGAATCGGAAATGATATTTGTGTGCTGTCCGGTTCCTGAAAAAAATAACTATTAGTTCGCTTTTTCCCACACTTTTAGATTTTAAAAAAAAGCTACTTATAATAGCATTGTTCATTAAATCTTTGATTCTGATTAATAACATTTTATTATAACCATATTATATAATTAAATAGTTAATTTAATATTTAGATATTTATTTCTCTATTTCTTTCTTCTTTTTTTTTAAAAAACTCCAATTATAAATTAGATTTTACAATAATCTCAGAAATTAAAATTTATTTTGTGATTCACCCTATAATTATTGTAATTCCCACACGTCTGTAGCAGGCGGAAGTTAACCACCTTGGTGTCCCATGGAAAACTAAAGGTTATTACCACATTCACACCAATACCTGGTGCTGTGAAAAATACTATAATATAGGCCCGCAATATGAAATATATGGACTCACTCGTCTATTTTTATTTATATATATATAATTTTTATATTTATTTTGTTACAACTTTTTTTTTGTCGACTACTGAAGTAATTCTCAAAAAAAAAAGTTTAATTTTTAATTGACAAAATGTAAAGAATTATTTACTCACGAGTAGTGGTACTAGTATGTATATTTTTAATTCAGTTCTATTTAATTTTTTTTTTTTTGGTTGGTTACTTTGAGATAAGAAATTTCCTCGGGCTCCTCCCACTGGAATCCTCCGTTTCTTCAGCCCTCTAAGATTTTCTTGGAATTGAATAACTGGATATTTAGTTCAGTATGTATCGATTTAGCGTCGTAGACATTATCTCCTCTTGAACTCTAAACTCTACTGGCCATGAAATCACATCGTTGGTACTTTGTTATTTTTGAGCCACTACCACTTACTATCCATTACTGTGCATTTCCATTTATGAATATAAATTTTCCAACAAGGCTAGAAAAGTTACTGCATGAGATAAAAATGTATACAGTTTAAACCGGATTAACGTAACTACAATTATTGAAAAGACGATGGCTCAGCTTGGACGTACACTAATAGAACTCATACTTTAATTATAACGGAGATTGAAAACGTTTTACAATAGTTTATAAATAGAAAACTATAATGAGGTGTAGATAGTTGACCGTAGATTAATGATTGGAGAAGTTTGTCGGGGCATGTGGTCAGCAAAGAACAACATAAATAAATATGGTTTTGTTTATTTATGTTGTTCTTTGCTGACCGCACCCCCCCCGAAAAACTTTTCCAATCAGAAAACTATAATATTTAACTCGGCTAATACATTAAGACGGCCCTGGAAGTCTATCTTCATAATCTGGGTAGCCCAGTAGGAAGTTCATTTAATTTTCAGTTAGATCAGGAAAAATAAATTTCCATCAAGTTTCATAAGTGTTTTTTTTTTTATTACATCAGTTGATATTTTCCCGTTATGTTAAATGTTTTCAAAGCATAACTCTCAAAAAGCATTAATAAAAACATTGTTAATCAAATCTGTAGTTCAGATTAATAAAACTTTATTTATAATCGATACATATTATAACGAAATTATCATAAAATTGTTTCGTTTTTTATTTTAATTGGAAAACTATAACATTTTTAAAAGATATGCCAAGGTAAAGAGGCATTGAGAAAGGTCTAAATTGAAAATTCGACCATGGTATACAGAAATTATTCATTATATGTATAAAATATTCATACTTCACATTTAATCAATTCCAAATATTACTTCAAATTATCTATCGATTACTGTTACACGAGAAATAACTTTTTTTGATAACTTATTATCAATTGAAATTAAAAAAAATCTAAGTAAATTTCCGATAAATCAATAATTTATTTATCTAGACAACATTGAGCCTAGATAAAGATAACATATCTTCTGTTTGATTTTCTACTTATAAAAATATCTTTTGACAGGGAGTTGTCACCACTTCAATACTCAAAAAAAAAAAAAAAGCCATCTCTCTTTTTTTCAAATACAGTTATGATAAGATAATAACTGGTATGATTTTAAGATATACTTCCCAGAATAGCTTTTATTAAAGTTACAAAACAAATTTCAGGTATATATTTTAAAAGAGTAGACATTTTTATTTTTTAGGTTTTATTGTCTAATAGCTTCGTAATCCTTCCTCAAATTTCTTCAGAAGTGAAATAAAAAAAATTCTTAATTGAATTTTAATATTTTGATACTTTTTTATGAGTAATACATTCTGTAAGAAAAATTGTATAAGACAACCGATTATTTCTTTTCTTTTAAAATAAGATATTACTTTCTAATTATAAAATAGTATGACTTATAAATCTTAAAGCTATAATGATCATGTATTAATGTTCATTAAATAATAACTTTATTACATTATTTTCGCCTTCATAAACGGTTTTTGACAATTTTATATGCCCATTTATTAATCGGGCATTGAACATGTGTTTCCATTGGATCATATGCTTACATATTGTTCATTTCCTATGACTCGAAATGAAAATTATATGACAAACCATTAAACCCGAGTTCTGAAACTGAAGTGCTCTAAGCATAATACCACTTTCTTAAAACATTAAAAATAAAAAAGAAATTAAGAAAATAAAATACTATACAGTGCATTCGAGTATTTACTTGTCACCGGTTTTTTTTTTTTTTTTTTTATTCTTTTCCTACACATTCAATCGCTGTAAGGCTAATTTTGTTGTAAATTGTTTTTGCTCGCGCAGTTTTGGAACCGCTGCTTATGTTCTGCGCAAGCCTTAAGTTCTGATTACTGTTAGACCTATATTTTTACATAAAACCAATTAGTAATCTTGATGACACTTATGTTCTTTTTATAATACCAGTTCATTGCACGCCTCCTAAATCCTAACAATTCAACTGTACAATAACAAGAAGTCAAACCACCATTGTTTACTTTGTAAGATTCTTACTCTATTGAACTGTGTCCATGAAACTAGCAAATCTATTTTCATGGCTGCTTTAATCATTATATTTACGACATGGATAATTATTCAATATAATAATGGATAATAATCGTTTTTCATCAAAGTAAATAACTCAAAAAGAAAAAAAAAATGTCAAAGTACTTCCTTCCCCTCGACTTCGAATTATAGAGTTTTGACTGTATCTATAAAGAACTAAATGTACCAATTGAAAATGTTATTCGTTTGACTTATACATAATTTCTGTTATGTATTGAATAATAATAATAATACGAGTGCAGCGGTAGCGCGCCTTTCTACCAATTCATTCAATCTTCGAGAAGGATTATAGGGATGTTGAGTATCGATAGGGATTAGGAATAATGGTGATAAGATTCTGACCAAAGTTTGAAAATCTGGATGAGATAAAATAAGGTCAAGGATAAGTGGGGTGTTAAGATCATGGTGTAAAATCTTACACTTATATTACGTAGCCAAGAAAATCTTCTTGGCTACGTAATATGGAGCATTAAATATTTGTCGTAGGACTGTAGACTGAAAGAATGGATTCAAGTCTAGAGATCCAGTCTGAATTCAGTAAGATGAGTTGAAAGATGGGAGATTTTATTCGGTAATCTATAAAACTTTCCAAATCGTGGAATATACTTTTTTCTTATAATTTTAGGCCTGATCAACAGAGATATTTTTCAGTGAAATGTCTTAGCTAAAAAAGTTTCAATTATTATTCCCCAAAAAATTTTATTTTTAGTATTATTTTATCTTAATTAATTTTTTTTTATTGATTGATAGATTTATTTATTGATAGATATTACAATCTGCCACACAGTTGTGGGCAATAGGTAATATTGATGAATGATCTCATACATACTAAAATAAATAAATAAAATAAATTAAAAAAAAAAAAAAAAAACTCTCTTAAAATATACACAAACAAAAGAGTAGACAAGATGAACATAATCAAACTACCTGTATGAAAAATAAATAAATAAAATAACATAATGATAAAATAATATATACAATATTTTGATTAAATTTTTAGATCAACATTTCGAGATATGAAAAACTGAATAAAAAAAAATCAAGCTTCCAAGTCTTTTTCTTTTTTTAAATATGGGACATTGAAAGAATTTAAAGTAATTTTTTCCAGAAATATCTGATCTCATTTTTATCGCATTTTTTAGGTGGCACTTCTATAATCCCTCAAAATCGAGTTGAATGATGGAGAATTTGAATGTGAATCGAGTTTGTGTTAGATTGGTGCTTTTTGGGGACTTCAAACTTTTTTTCCTTTCTCCAATTATGTTTTTCGGTTCGCAGTTCTTAAGTACAAATGAAACTATTAAATCGCTATTAGCACTGCTAACCAATTTTTTTTATCTACAAATAAGTATTTCAATTTAATTTAATCAAATATAAATGCTTTAAATAATGCATGTGTTTTATTTTTATTCATAGGTTACGTTGGCTGGATCCCTCCTTCCCACTGCGTGGGAACCCTCCAGTGGGTGCCCAGTAGCGGAGGACAAGTGCCCCCAAACGCTGTCCAAGCGGGTATGGACCAGGACGGAGGTCACATATATGTTGGCAGGGCATTCCACGAAGGAGATCTTATCCCAGCCAAAGTCACTCCGAGGCATGGCTGTGCCTTCGTGCCTTATAATGGCGTGGAGATTACCAAAATGCAGTACGAGGTAAAAAGTAATTCTTCATTCAGTTAAACTTGAGATTCAGCCAGTTATTATATGTTATATGATTATTTAATCGAGGTTAAGCCATACCAATCTTATCACGCAAAAAAACACCTAAAAAAAACCGTGCCCGTGTAGGCCTCGGCGCGAAGCGACATATTTCCGTGACAACGTATACTCTATGCTAATATTACATAAATATAAATTAAAATCAATCCAATGTTATATATTTGAAATAATAAACCAGTTCACATATTGAATTCAGATATTTATTTTTGCTTGGTTATACATTAATTAATTTTTATACATATGATATAATATCCATATGTTAAACGAAGTCAATTTCCGTTACGGGACACTTTTTCTAACATGGCATCCCGCAAAATGATTTATAAGACGTTGTCACGTCAAAAAAAAGTATTGTGTGAACAATATGACAATTAACCTTATATTCCGGGAATGCCATATTTAACGTCACATTTTAACAGTTTTGAATTAAACCCGATTATTTCGGAAACCTCCAGAGACGATGATAAGGCAACAGAATTTTAAAACCACAAAATTTACTGTCATAAATTGACAAAAAACTAAAAGAAATGAATGGCGTTAGTGACCGGAGAAATTTAAATGAAGCTGAATATTACTTCTTCTCCTTTTACTTATTAGTCTCTCTCCTTCTGTATCTGGTTGAGTCTCAAGTAACACTAAACATACTAAATGATGTTGCTTATATGAAATATTTTATATGATAAGGATAAGTTTTCATTACACAAGTTTGAAATACAAAAATTTTCATTATAACAATTTTATAAGTCTACTAAATTTTCCAAAACTCTGATAACTTTTTATCCTGTTCTTGATGTATCGCCTTTAGGACTCACTCGGAGTTATCTCGAGCAAGAGACCCTTAGCTTGGGGCCTCCTGATCTGGTTGAACCGGGTCTGACATGAACCCCAATCTAAAGCCGAGAAAAAAAATAAATCATGAAATTCATCAGTATGAATCTAAATATATCGCCCTTGGTTTGAGTACGCGTACACGAAAGAAATTCATGAAATGGGAGAAAATTCATTCTGTGCCTGTGTTTATATGCATCTCCTATTTCTCATCAATTTTAAGCTAACGAGTCATTTTTGAAACATAGTTGTGCCTAGGTTACGTTTTCGTATGCGTAAGCGATAAGTGGATGGTTTATAAATTTAAATAAAATTGCTATTGGTACTTCTAAATAACAACCTAAATAATTCTTGAAAATATCATATAAAAATCTGGTTAAACCTAATATGTGATAAGATCGTCAGTTAGATTTTACTTCAGCCAGAAAGAAATCCAGTACGTAAATATTAATAGTGAAGAGAAATATTCAATTCTGAGCACAAAAAGTGGTGTATCAGCAAATTTAGCAAACTTGGTTTGCTATTAATAGAATTATAGTTTGCTAATAATAGAATAATTTCATTTTAACGTGGTTTTCTACACACACATATAGATTATTTGCATACAAACATAATTGTAAATTATTGCAAGAACATTCTGTAAATTTTCCTTTCAGTATAATTCTATTACTTTATATTATTGTATAATATCTATTACTTTATAGTATATTTTCACGGTCAAAAATAAAAACGACCATTATTAAATTATTATATACCATATCAAAAATGTCTATAATACATAATTTAAACAGGAAAATTTTCAAAAATAAGACTTATTTGTTAACTGATATTATACATTATCATGAAATATAATAATTTATTTATTCTAATATTTTTGTTTTAAATTAAGAAAAAAATAAATCAGGAATTTTGAAATAAGAAATCATTAATTAAATTAATTTAATGATTCACATGGAGAAAATTTTAAAATACCTAAATAAAATTTTATTTTTTTTACTGTATTGTGTTATTACTCAATTACCAATATTTGTTATCCCCCACTTAATCCATTCGTTTTACACTACAGATAGTTGTAATGTTCTCTTCTTTGATAGATTATTTAAAATATTTTTATTAATGATTCAGGTCCTATGCAGCAACCACGTAGCATGGAAATTCTGCAGATACGGAGAATATCCTCCAGAAGCGATAAGGATCGGAAACACGAAAGATGGAGAACCTCTCTTCTTAGGCAGAACAATGATTGACGGTACCATGACACCAGGAAAGGTAAAGCAGGAAAAGAACAAAATAAAATTTAGCGATGTTTGGTCTGCTGCTAGAGATAGTAGTTTTTTTTTTGTTTTGTTTTTTCGGCCAAGAGTCCCATTGGAGTCCTATACTGAGAGATAGTAGTTACCATGTGACACTCTTCTGAATCTTACTAAAGTTATGCTTCACAACTGACCAAATTTATTTATTTTAACGGGTCGATATTAATGAGAAAAAAAAACCGTAAAGATAGTGAACAAATTTTTAAAAAATATAGGACAGTTATAGTTCCTTATAAACATATCATTTAGTATAGTATCTATCAATAAACAGTGGAAACAACAATAGCCTTTGGTCTGCTGCTAGAGACAGTAGTTTATTTATTTGTTTTATTTTATTTATTTTTATAATTTTTTTATCGGCCAACACTCCATAGGAGTCCTATACTGAGAGATAGTAGTTATAGTACAAGAGCCGGGAAGAAAAAACAGGCAGTTATCTCACCCCAATTTTTGATTACTTCAATGAAAACTATGTATAATTACTAGTCAAAATTGATGAGTCTGCCAAGTAAAGATAAGGGGATTGAAAATGGCGGCTGTTTCAAAACCTTAAAAAAACATTAATTTTTCATTCGGAGCTCTACATCTTAAAAACTACCAACAACACTAGAAAATTTGAGAGAACATTATTTAAAGAAGAGTAAATTTGATGAAATATTAGCCCTAAAAGAGATATTTACGTCCAATAGTTCTCGAGATATACCTTTTTAAAAAGAAAAATTTCTTAAAAATCTACTGAAATATAAGTAGTTAGTTAATTTATTTTGAGAAACCTATATCTAAGAAACTATGTGACGTACAGATGTCTATTAGCACTCAAATTAAAGTTAGTTTAATGGAATATAAAGAAGTTTATGACCTTTACCTTCATAGGAATAGTAGTTTTCATGATATTTGCTAAAATAAATTGAAATATAGTTGTTCGGACAATAAATTTGATTTATGAAAAACTTTCAGAAACCATTGGACGTGCCGATGTCTGCCAGCGCTCAAATTAAAGCTAGTTAATTTACTACAAAAGAGTTAATTATGTTTATCTTTGTAGGAGTAGTAGTTTTTATGATATTTGACAAAATAAACTCACAAAATGTTAATTTTTTGTTGTTCGTATAAAATGTTAAATTTTTGAAAAAATATATCTCTAGATCCATAAGACGCACATATGTCTGCCAACATTCAAAATAAAGGAAATTTATCTTACTATAAAGTAGTCTATGATACTTATCTTCGTAGGGGTAGTAGTTTTTATGATATTCTCTTAGGTTTTCTTGTGTTGTTCCTAATTTTTAAGATATAGTGCCCCGAATGAAAAATTAGTTTTTTTTTATCGCTTTGAAACAGCCGCCATTTTTTATTCCCCCTACCTACACTTGACAGACTCTACAATTTTTACTAATAATTACACATAGTTTTCATTAAAGTTATCAAAAATTGGGGTGAGATAACTGTCTTTTTTCTCCTCTTGGGTTCTTGTACTATTACCATGTGACATTCATTTGAATCTGACTAAAGCTATGCTTCACAACTGACAAAATGTATTTATTTTAACGGATCGAACCTAATTACATATTATATAATGAAACGTAAATTAAATCCATGTAAATTGAATAAAGTTCGAATTGTGTAATATATTATTGTTTAATAATTTTATATAACATAATTCATATAATAAATAAGTGATATTATTGAAAAAAAATTGTAAAGATAGTAAACAGATAAAGTAAAAAAAAAAATCCAATCTCTAATTTAAAATAAAATTATGTTACTTTGCAATTTGTAATATTGACTATACAATTCATTATATTAAGGTAGACCTATTTTTTGAGATTTTTAAGATCATATAGAAATTGTTTACGGTGTAATTAGTAGTTTTAGATACAAATACGAAACTTTATCATTAAAAAATATAAATCAAATCATTAGCAGAGAAAAAAAAGATGATAATTGAATATTCATACAATATCGTTTATACAAATTCTGATAAGAAAGGACCCAAGAATTGAGCCTGGTGGAACCCCTGTAGGAACTGAATAAACATTATCTAAAGGATTATTGGTTAATCATTGACAAGTACACAATTTATAAGGCATTTAACCGTAGATTTGTCTTAGGCAAAGCTAGGTAACCAGAACCACATATTAAAGTATTCGTTAACACCGCCAGTTACAAAAAAGATAGGAAAAAATAAGTGTGGAATAAAAAAATATAATAACACTTAATCTACTTTATAAATCCCCAACGTTCTTTATTTTTACGGCAAGTTATTAAATGATCAATGATAGATTATTTTTTAAAAATATTTCTTTGAATGAGATCTGACCGTAATAAATTACCCGGTTTTTCAGAGCTCCAATCTTTCACACTCATATTTTTTCAAACCGGCCTCCTTGATTCTTTTGTACAAGCTAAGAATTTTCCTACTGTTAAGAATTACTAAATATAACAAGTACTATGTATGTCGATTATATATGTATTATATTTAAAGGTATATTTATTCTCTTGTTTAAAAGGATTCATCGATTTCTAATAATTAAAATTTAACATTTTTCTTTGTAAAAGTATGCCTTAAATAAATAAATATACGAGTTTACATTCTGCATTATTGAATGCTAAATTGTTATAGAATCAATATTGAAGATAGTACAAATGATTATGTACTTATTCTGTCAATTGAAAGCCTTAGAGATAGGGTAAGTGAAATTATAAAGCTATCAAATAATTATGGTTACGAAATCGCTTATCAAACTGAACCCATGCGCGCGCATAGTCAAACTCATATTAGACCGCTTGGTACAAATATATTTCTTCTTACCTGAAGTTAATTAACAAAGCCTTTCATAGATTATATTTATTAATTCTTTATTACTAACTAAAATGTTTAATTAATTCATTGATGTTGTCTCGTCTTCATTGGAGTGCGGTATGTACAGCTCGGTCTTCCTTGATGTAGAACAGGTTTTTGATCGAGTCTGGCACCCAGGACTGCTATACAAAATCCGTAAATTCCTACCCCCTACATATTTTCTCATTATTCGTTCTTATCTCTCCGACAGGCTATTTCAAGTAAATTATAACAACGCTTATTCATTCCTATTCCGTCAGTCTCCTGGTGTACCTCAGGATAGTATCCTTGGTCCTATCCTTCATACAGTTTTCACAGCTGACATCCCAACCCATCCTAACACTATCCTCACCACGTATGCCGATTACACATGTCTATTTTCAGTGAACAATGATCCTTATACCCCAAACCCTCCAATCCCACATCATCACCCTTGAAGAATGGTGCCAAAATTGGAGGATTAAAAATGATTTTTAAAAAATCTCACCTAATCACATTTACCCTTCGTCGTAAGCCCATGACCTCTTGCCCTAACGTTTCCTTTAATAATACCCCACTTAATCCTGTCGAACAGATCCGTTACTTAGGACTACATCTCGACAAACGACTGACATGGAATCCTCTTACAAGACTGAAAAGACAGGAAACTGCTCGTCGAATCCGACTATTACAACATTTACTAGACAAACGGACTAAATTGCCAATCCATTACAAAAGAATGATCTATATGACTATTATAAGGGCTATCTGGAAATACGGAGTAGAGCTTTGGGCTCCACTAAGCCATCGAATTCCTCCCGAATCCAATCTTTACAGTCCAAAATCCTTAATGCTCCTTACTTTGTCACAAATCAAGTCACCCATCAGGACCTCAATGTCCCATATGTTGCCGATTTGGCCAGAACAAGATACCATTCCTTTCATGATAAACTTCCCAACCAACCAAATCCACTTGTTCTTAACCTGGCTTCTCTTTTATTACATAATAATCCTCCTAGGCGTCTGAAATCAAGATGTCGAGGCCAGATCTTCTCCTTTAGAAATGTTATTGGAGTTCTATCAATGGGTAAATTCTCCACATGTTTGTATCATGTCATTATGTCACCTACAGCAAATTTATTTGTTGTATATATTTTTATGCAGTTGTAAATAACAATAAATAAATTATAAAAAAAAATTAACACAAAGAAAATTAAAGTTATCTTAAAGGAAGTTTTTTTTTTAAAATCGGTATTTAAACCCTATCAGACAATGAAAGTAATACCTATATGATAATAAATAGCATTTAGTTTTACATTGTCTTACTGAGTTTAATCAAAATCGTCAGAGCCGATATCGAAAACATGTGAAAAATCGATTCTAGAAAGTTTCTCGTATATTAACGCTCGGGTATATTAACACCTTAAATATGTAATTTCAGTTTCGTACAACTTTTTTTTTTAAACATTTTGACCACAAACACATATAGACACTCACACGCCATTTGAACTGAGGAGACGCTTACTTACGTCGAAAACTCGATTTCAAAATTTTTCACAACCACAATATTTTCCCTCACTATATATTTCATATATAGGTAAGAGAAAGAAAAAATACATGAACTTTACGTGTAGGAATAAATGTTTAAACCATTAGAAAGTGATCAAACATTTTGGTGATCTTAAAATAAATATTCATTTTCATTACATAATATGATTCATTTAATTATTTTATTTAGCATGTTGGCCGAAAAATATATACGAATATAAAATTAAACATGAGATCAAAACCGGAAGGAAACTATATACTAGCCTATATATTTGGGAAACCCTTTTTAATTTTTTATATATGTATATATAGTTGACCGTAAAAATTGATATATAAGAAGATGGTCAGGGTTGCGGTCAAAAGTGAAAAACTTTTGAAGAAAAAAAGTTTACAACTATTTTTGTTTTTCACTTTTGACCGCAACCCTGACCATCTTCTTATATATCTTTTTAATTTTTCAAAAACTTTATTTATTGATAGATATTACAATCTGTCACAACGTTGTGGGCAATAGGTAATAGTGATGAATGATGACATTCATGTTAAAATAGAATAACATAAAAAAAATATATATATCTTAAAATATATACAAACAGATGGATAAAGAAAATGAACATAATCAAAATACCTTTCTAATTAAAATTAAAATATAAATGTATAAAACTTCCATTGAAATTATCGTTATTAGTTTAGTGTCCCAGAACAAATCTTACTAACCCGTGACTTCGATTGAAGGCCACGTCCAAGGAGCCTCATAAACCTTATTTATGTTTCAGCTTGCTTATTGGCCTTTACATAAAACAGTATACATCTTGATTACAATCCTTGAACGACATTCTTAAATGAGACATTCAGTCATAAAACATGGCATTTGTCATTTAATGTGTATTTATGTTTTTGTGGTTGTTTTTTTAAGGCTCCTGTTATAAGTTTTTGATGTTAGAGAATGATGTTGGTAGATATGTTATGGAAATCGTCTGGTGGTTGAAGCGAAAGCAATGTAATTAACAAATATTTTAGCATAGTAAAAGTTTTCATTTAATTAGTTACCATGATTTAAGTCTAAGTGTCCGAAATGCGGAAATTGTGGAAAGATGGAAAAATAATTAGGAATTTTTGAGGGAGATAAAAAAAAAAAAAATTAGCTGATAAGTACAATATGCTACACTGCTTACTATGTTGCTGTGAATATCCATACCATATATATATTGAAGATAAA
>NW_027116543.1:9989-33435 GCF_000696795.3 Halyomorpha halys | reverse complement strand
TTTTGACTGCCGTCAAAATAGCCCTGAAGAAGCCCTGCAACGTGGGGCGAAACGTTGGCTCATTAAATTAGTATATTTCTACTATTTGAGTTTTTCTTGACCGCACCCGGACCATATTCCTTTCAATTTAATTTTTTGTGTTATTTTTTACAATTTCAAGTTCTATCGGGCTTAAAAAAACACCCTATATATAAACATATGGCAATGGATAGCATTGTGGTAATGCACTTTATTACTAACTCTAAGGGCTCGTGTTCGAATCCGGCTGTGACAGACAATTATTTTCTGTTTCACCGCCAGCCCTTGTTGATTCAGGATCCCTACTAGTAGAGCCTAAGAGGAGAAAAAATAGTTATTTTATCCCAATTTTTGATTACTTTAATAAAAACTATGTATAATTACTAGTCAAAATTGATGAGTCTGCCAAGTATACGTAGAGGGAATAAAAAATGGCGGGTTATTAAAAACGTTGAAAATAATTAATTTTTCATTCGGAGCTCTATATCTTTAAAACTACCAATGACAATAGAAAATCTAAGAGAGCATCATTTAAATTAGAGTAAATTTGAGCTATTTTTATTTCTTTTAATAGATCTTGAGATATAGCTTTTCAAAAAACAATATTTCATAAAAAATGTTGCACAGATCGTACTGAATGATCAGTAGTTAGTGAATTTATTTTGAAATATCTATATCTTAAAATCCATTTGATGTGCAAACGTCTGTTAGCACTCAAATTATAGATAGTTTAATGGGCCATGAAGTGGTTTATGACGTTTATCTTCGTAGGAATATTAGTTTTTATGATATTTGCTAAAATAAATTGATTTATAGTTGTTCAGACAAATTTTCATTTGCCAAATTTACATTCATATGTGAAGATCATAAAAACTACTGACCCTGCGAAGATAAGTGACATAAACTACTTTATAGTAAGTTAAATTTTCTTTATTTTGAATGCTGGCAGACATATGTGTTTCTTATAGATCTAGAGATATATTTTTTTCAAAAATATAACATTTTATACGAACAACTAGAAATTAACAGTTTGTGACTTTATTTTGTCAAAAATCATAATAACTGCTACTCCTACAAAGATAAACGTTATAAATTATTTTATAGTAAATTTAACTAGCTTTAATTTGAGTTCTAATAGACACCTATACGTCACATAGTTCCTGAGATTTAGATTTCTCAAAATAAATTAACTATCTACTAATCTTTCAGTAGATTTTTAAGAAATGTTGCTTTTTAAAAAGCTATATCTCAGGAACTATTGAACGTAAATAGCTGTATTAAGACTAATATTTCAGCAAATTTACTCTCCTTTAAATAATGTTGTTTCAGATTTTCTCGTGTTCTTGGTAGTTTTTAAGATATAGAGCTCCGAATAAAAAATTAATGTTTTTTAAGGTTTTGAAACAGCTACCATTTTTTATTCCCCTTTCCTATATTTTGCAGACTCATCAGTTTTAACTAGCAATAGTATATAGTTTTCATTAAAGTAATCAAAAATTGGGGTGAAAAAGCCTTTTTTCCTTCCCGGCTCTTGTACTATACGGGGTCCACCCAGCCTTATATAGTGGGTACTCTAATTGGGTAAAAATCTGGCGGCCGAGCGTGATTCTGACAGCATCGCCTCCTAGCACAACCGTTGGTCTAGTGACAGTCCTACCTTACAAAGTACTGCGGTACATATTTAATTTTTTTATATATTTTGTATATTTTTTATTTTATTTTTTGAGAATCAAGTTTTCTGGAGATAATTCTTTTTTGGGAGCTTTATGTTGGGTACTTGTACTAGTGGTGAAAGAGGGGGAAACAGTTCAGCAAGTTTCCTATAGATCCTTTTTTCCATCCGACAATCTCTGAAAATTACATTAAAATTGGATTAACACTTCGTGTTAGTCTTGCGTTAAAATCAATAACGCAAGAAAGTTATTTCAATTACAAACTGATTAACACACACTCTCAAATTGACAAAATTTATTAGGCATTGAAATTTATATCCAGGGGACTTTCCATCACACAATACCGAAACTTTATGTGCAGGAAAAAATGCAACAACAAATTTAATTTGACTGAACTAATATTATTTTATTAAATGTAATATATATAAAAAATGTACAATATTTAATATGTAAATAATTCTGTTGCAGGTACACCCCAGTCATCGATGCTTGTACGTACCATACGCAGGTCGCGAGCACAGCTTCCATGAATATGAAATCCTCATTCTGAACTGAGGCAACCCGCTAAGAAACATATATACCATAACATTTGTGTCTGCATCCTATGCCTTTTTATGTAGTTTTAAAACAGAAAATATTGAAATAATAAACGTTTTCTGATTATAAACATAATTCTCCATTTATTTTATACCTTAAATCTTGCTATAGTCTTTTATGCCACAAATACCCAATAGCGAGAAAAGAGCAAAAATAAAAAATCAGAAATGCTAGATCTGCGGTCAAACCTTTAACCCAAAGAGTTACTAAAATTTAAAACCAATAAAATACCTCTGAAGTTAAAAAATTGGAATTTTATAGACATAATGTTTTGTTTGGATAGAAAAAAAAACACCGTTGTCTAGTCTCAACTTTCACAACAGTTCAAGCCCAAAATAGCTAGTTAAATTAAACATTTTATGATTTGAAAAATTAAAATGATTTAATGTCGTTGAAAAATCCGGTCAAATTCATTCAGAGGTTCAAGACTTAATCCTTCCACGAATTGTAGCAAAGAGATTCCTGCGAACGGAGGTTTCTTGTAATTAAAACCTTGTATTTGAAACGTCCATTAAACTACGGAGCAATTCTATAGGATGGGTCGAAAATATAAAAAAGAAAAGCATTAGACCTTAAACGATAAATAATTAATTACAAATAAAAATTTATATGAAATAAGAGAAAATTAATCAGTTTAAAAAAATGTTAGAAAAATATATAATACATACCGGAAGATCGTTGGTTGAACGCGTTTAATAATAAAAGGAAGATGGTTAGGGTGCGGTCAAAGAGAAAACTCAAATAGTAATAAAACTATTTCATGTGAGCCAACGTTTCGCCCCAGATTGTAGAGCTTCATCAGGGCTAAAAAAGATACTGACAATTAAATGAGGTAACAATGTAAGCAAATTAATTAAGAACTGATTTAATGTCAAATTTAAGTAAACCAAAAGACGAAAATTTAGGTATTTATAATGAAACATAATTATTATTGAATGCTTTGTTAAACTAGTGGAGATTTCTAATTTTATATAAAACAAAACAAATACCCAATGTACATAAAAACGCTTGTAATTACCCTTGCTTCTACACGATATTGGCTAGAAAAGCCTATAGGCAACTTTTCAAGCGCTCCCAAAGATATTAAAATATTACATTACAGGTCAAGATATTATTGAAAGTGTTTAATATTTTATAATCCTCTTTGAAATTAAAAATCAAATCACTTCGAGTCCCATTATGTGCAACACAGCTCTCTTCACTGATTTTTTTTTGATAAAATATCGTTGCTTACAATACATTACCCAAAGAAAGAACCATTCCCGATGTTAAGTATGCACAAATAATTAAAGTTTAATGAAACGAGTATAATTCTGAGAATTATGTACTAATGGCTTAACAAAGATAAATAATTGTCCTCGGACTGATCTATTAGCAGTAACCTAAAATTATTCTCACATCAGAAGAGGCACCGAATCTAGTGATGAATCTCGTCTGGGAAATGTTTGTGACGGGAGTAGTTGTAGTTGTGCTTGTAGCGATGAACTTAAGAACCCCTGTATGAACCAGGAACAAGGAGGCTCGTGGGGTATCAATTCTAACTTGTTCGGAAAATTAAATGTACTGCTAATAAATTTATAAGATGGGAGCTGATAGTGTTGTGCGACGTTGCACAGCAGGCTTCCCTCGACAATTCAAGAAACTGCAGTCGAATTTTGATTTAATCTATTCTTGTGATCTTAGATCCGTACAAATATAACTACGCAACGATTTTCTGAAAAACTTTGGGTTATCAACAGAAATATACTATGTGCTAGTTAAAATCACTACTTTATTTATAGTATTTGAAATGTAACAAATATTTTTAAAAAATGGATTTATTTGGATAATGTATTGTAACCAACGATATTTTAAAACATCGATGTATTTTGGATAATGTATTGTAAGGAACGATATTTTAAAACATCGATATTTTTTGTAGTCGATGTCGGATTCTTAGTTTCAAAAACCACTTCTGAAAGGCCGTAGAATGCGTGATCGTTGGAACAGACCTTATGTTTTTGAAATAGTTGTTCAAAAACATCGATGTTTTTTGGGTAATGTATTGTAGGCAACGATATTTTAAAACATTGATGGTTTTTGGAGTCCATGTCCTATTGGTTGATTAAAAAAGCACTTCTGGCTGGCCGCAGCATGCGTAGTCTTTAGAACAGTCTTTATGATACTGAAATGGTTTTAAAAAAACATCGATGTTGAAAAACATTGATGTTTTTTGTCGATGTTTTGTTAAAATCGATGTTTTAGTATTGAACATCGATGTTTTTTTATCGATGTCGCATCTCTAGTTACAAGCTTTTTCATTTCACTCTATTTAAAAAGCGAAACAACCATATGGACACATATTACTGTACTGCTATGGTTTAAGTATACAAAATTGACTTATAGTTTTAAACAGTTAGAAAAATTGTTTTTTTTTGTTCCCTGAACCACTTAACTCCCTTGCGGAAGACAAACGAGATAGTTCTAGAGCTACAATTGTTTCACCTTGCGTAAAGCGAAGGTTCCGTGTGGCAGATATCTCGCGCTTGCCCAGATTGTTGATAGTACTGCCAACTACATCTTGATGGTATGACAGCAGTTTACACGATCTCAGTAACTATAATGACTGTTACTATCGACGTCACTAGGGAACCTCGGCTTAAGGTCAACAAAGGTGATAAAAGCCGGTTGTATATTGCGATCAGAAACCGAGGTTCAATTTTTTGTTCAACCATTTTTTGACTTCTCACACTCCTATAATATTTTGTGTCACTTCCAACTAAACCCTCCTCTCCCTGTATCTCTTCAACAACCACATAAACAAGTATCAAATAATAATCCTTTATTTATTATCCTTACCTGTTTGTCTACTAAATAATAATGTTTTTCAGCTATTTTATATTTTTAATAATAAGCTAAGAAGTATAGTTAAAAATACATACATAAATTCTCCAATGTCTTTGGCAACACTGAAACGTAACACTAGGCTTGGTTAGGTTTAATGTTTACCTTCCCCGGTTGTTTGTATATATTTATATTTATTAGTTAATTTTTATTTGTCAAGCGTTAAAATAATCGTGAATCCATCAAAAGCAGTGATTGTAAATTAATTAATGCCGTTGTGTCTTTTTAGTGAAAACAATTATTTTATTTTATATTTTTATAATACTTCACTGTGAATGAAGTCATCACCTACATGAACGTTTTAGACATAATATTTACATACTGAGTAAACACAAAATAAATATTCTGTTATCTCATGAATTGTTTCATTGTGTCACTGTAGAAGTAATTTCTTTCTTCTTTTTTAAGTTGTTATTAATTTGTTGTGATGAAACTAAGATGGCAAGTAAATGTAAATAAAATTATATTATGGCTAATGCCACTGTAGAAAACGGAAGTGTTAATTGGATAGAATTTTGTAACAAGCATGCAAAACTAGCTGCTAGCAATTTCGCTAGGTCATTTATAGGTTATGTTAATTCGCACAATTTGAATTCCGCTACTTTAGAGCATAAGGAGTTTATCTCTAAGTTTGTTGATACATTTGTTGAACATTTTGAGACTGAATTAACTAGGTATAAGGATAAAGGGCATTTATCAAATGGAGTCGCTGGCCCGTCTGGAATCAATGGTCATGAGCATCATCATGAACCAAGTGACTATTTTGAACAGGAACCCCCAGAGCCAAGGTCTCCTAAGTTGCTTCATAAACCATTTTTTCGCAGGCTATCATTTAAAGCTTTAAAAAAAGGAAAAGGTTTTTTTTACAGACAAGTGTCAGACGAAGGAGAGAACGGTGCACTTGGTAGAAGTTTGCGACTTGACAAAACTTCAAAAACAAGATTGGCAAAAATAGTTGTAGAATGTAGAAAGGAGGGTATTGTAAACTATTTAGTAGGTGAAAATCCTGATGGCACTCAAAAATGGGAGAGATGTCGTCTTGCTCTAGTTAAAACAATTGGTGGTTATATGTTAGAATTTTTTTCACCTCCGAAATCAACCAAACCTAAAAGTGGTGTATTCTGTTTTTTGATTACTGAAGCGAGAGAAACTACTGCTTTAGAAATGCCTGATCATGAAAACACATTTGTTCTTAAAGCTGACAATAATATGGAGTATGTCATTGAGGCTCATGATATTGATGACATGAGGGATTGGTTAGCTACGGTAAAGTATTGTATGAGGCCGACTGCTGAATCTGATAGTGAGGCTCGTCTTAAAGAACTTGAAGATGCCCCCGAACTTCCACCTAGAGTTGAAGGTGCTGGAAGTAATTTTGAATTGTGTGAAGATCAAGTGACGGATCTTGATCTTTCTCAGGTACGACCTTATATATATCTTTTTCGCAATTTACATTATTTATAATTTATTTTTGAAATTGTAATCTTAAAATAATCCTTATGGTAAGATACCAGGTAATTTATAAAACTTTGTGTGGTATTCTAAATTTAGTAATATAGAAATTCATTTTGGAAGACTAACAATTTACAAAATTTGATTTAAAAGAGAGTACAAACAATACTGTTTGTGATAATCGGCTGTAAGTTGAATATTTCTTGGTAGGGTGACAGTAAACAAGTACTCACTTAAACATTATGCTCTATTCTTGTGGTTTATAACACCATTATTATTACTTTAATAGAAAACGAGGTGTCGAATTTCACACACTACGCTTACTTGAATAAATCCCCAATGGTTCCTTTGTTGTTGAGTTCAGACCCAAGTATGGGTGCTTTATGGTATCAGGTTATAATTGATAATCAAAAAGAAAGTAAACATAGAATATGTTTCTGTAAGCTTTTTTTTTTTTTAACTAAAATTAATATTGGGAATTAGCAAAACAACAGACAATGCCTTGTATTCTCTTGGGATTACAGGCTTGGACCATTGTCAACAAATTCAAAATAATAATTATAATATTATTTGTTATTGGTTTTTTTTTTTTCAGAAAAACTAAATAAAGTTTAATATCAACAATGGAATTAAAAGATTGATTCATAAACTTAAATTAACTTAGTGTAGTTTCATTGTTCTCTATTTTGTACTAAAATTTAATTTAAGAAAAATATGTTTAAAAAAAAAATGTTGAAAATGAATTTTATTCAAAGTAAAATCAATTTTTTTTTTACTCTTCATACTATAAACTTCTATAAATACATTAAACCATATCCAATAAAACTATTGAAACCAATTAATTGTTTCCGTATTTACCTGTGTCTTAATAACATTGTTGGTTAACTTCTTTTTTTTTTGGAAATCAATCTTGAATTAATTAATTTTAATTAAAATTGAAAACATCTGACTGATTGAATATTAAGCGTAAAATAATGGCATTTTGTTATAACAATATATGAACAATACGAGTTAGTTTTACAACTTCTCCCAGACCATTGGTATGTAATACACATAGTCTATGCATTATTAGCTGTAGTGGAGCTGGTTTCCTTATTATGGTGCTGACAGCTCTTTTCGACAGCTTCAGTTTACAACTCACGGCCAAACAGTGAAAGTGGTGCATTTCACAAGCTTCTAATCATTGTTAAATGAGATCTTCCGAAATATACTAGGTATGATGTGTCCAGTTAGTGTGTATTTCTATTTTAAGCTAACTGAAAGGTTATTGGTTACTCTTTACTTTCCACACTGTTTATTTTTATTTCTTCTAAATTAAGATGGAAAAAACTATCTACCTTATATATCTCAAGGTATAAGAAATCTAGTGAAGCTGACTCTCGAAAATCGTGGTGTATCAGTTAGCAATTCGGATGATTCCTATATTGAAGCCAATCTGGCTGTTCTTCCTCTAAATGAAGATGAATCTGTTTTCTGTGAATCTAATACAGATTGTGATGAAAATCTGTACTTAAAGGAGAATCTTAGGGGTGTTTTACTAAACCTACCTAAAACTCTAAAGCAACTGATAAAATTAACCAAGATGCTATTGACAGCATTGGTACCATTGTTATCTAATATTCATCAAAAGAGTAGAAATCTTTTGAGTGAAGATAAGATAAGAAAGGAAACCCGATTATTAGTGTACCAACATCTTCAGCTTAAAGTTGTACCTTATGAGGACAAAGCCATTCCTCATTGATCAAGTAAAAGACAGCAAAGGCAAAGAACCAGCAATTCCACAGTGTAGTATGATTGGATAGATCTATCCTTTCAAGTGGTGAAGACCATGGTTATTTATACCTTGGGGGACCATGGTTGTTCTTTGAAAATATAGAATATTTTAATAATGACTGTCACTTCTTTAACGGGTGTTTTCAGTTATCAAATTCTATTGTAAGATGTCAAACTTAAAATTTTAACTTACAAAAAAACAAAATGATATAGGAAATAGGAAAATTTACTCAAAAGTTAATTGTAAAGTTTTTGAAAAAAAAAAACCAGTGAAACTTGGGCAGTTTTTCTACTTATAGGTATAGCACACATGGCCCCATTGGGCGAGAAAATAAACGTGCTCCAGCCGAAGGGGTAAACAAAGGTGATAATAACTAAAGAAGGTTTTGAAATATATTAAATTTTAATAAGATGAATGTATGTTGTTACAATTCAGTTTATGTATTTTCGATGTTTAATTTTTTTTTACTTAACTGTGTTTCTTCTTTTAAGAGTTCAATCATGTGTTATGCGTTTGATATTGCTCAATTGTTTTTTTTACTTAATTAACAAAATCATTAAAATACCCTTAACTTTGTTTAGAATATGAGATTATGTATTTTAAATTTTAATATATTATAAACTTTCCAATGTGAATATCAATTAGTTATTATTCTATGAATTAGTAGCCATGAACCTCTTTTAACTTCTACAGAAAGAGGCATTTCCCTATATTTTTTATCAAATCTTGCCATTTCTCTTATTGTAAAACAACATTTAAAGATTAATTAAAGCATGTGTTTTCAGGTTCTTGAAGATTATCCTTGGTTTCATGGTACTCTGCCACGGGCAGAAGCTGCATCTTTAGTTCTTCATGGTGGATCAACTGCTCATGGTGTTTTCCTGGTTAGACAAAGTGAAACAAGAAAAGGAGAATTTGTGCTTACTTTCAATTTCCACGGGAGAGCTAAACATCTTCGAATGACTCTCAATGATTGTGGCCAGTGCCGTGTACAGCACTTATGGTTTTCATCAATCTTTGACATGCTAGAGCACTTCCGACAACATCCTATACCACTAGAATCTGGTATTTTGATAATTATCATCCATATAATTTTTTTTTTTTTTTTATGTTTAAGTATTAAAAACTTTTTTTAAAGTATGTTTTGATAGGTTTTAAAAAAATCATTTTTCATCATATAAAGCATTTATCTGTTTTGGAGCATAATCTGTCTGTAGTATTAATAAATCTATTGTAAATAAGGATTAAATTTGTATTACAGAGTTAAACATTTATTTTTTTATTTTATGGCATGTTCAGGAGGTACTGCTGACGTAACTCTAACAAATTATGTAGTTAATGCTGCTCCTAATCCACCGCCGACTGCTAGGCTCCAGGTAAGGTTTTTGATTGAGCTTTAAACAATTCTTGTATATACTGTTTGTAATCCAATATCAATTATTATTATTCTGAAACTATGATCCTACAAGAACCTGGGCCTCCACCACAGCCAACCAATCTCCATGATCTCTTGCTCTCTCTCCATCTTTGAATATTCAACCGCCTTAAATCCTCTTCCTTCTTAGTAGGATAGGAGTCCAAAAATCATTTAGATATTGTGTTCTATTACGACATTTGTTATTCTAATATAACATAAAAATGGCATGGCTTGAAGTTTCCCCAGCTAATTTTCCATTTTATTTCAGTTAGTAATAATTTGATCAACCATTCCTTAGGTGAGGAAGAAGAAATAAAATACAGAATAAGAGAGACTAATTGGTCGTATTTCAGTTTATCTAAACTTTTTTAAAGTATGCTGCTCAGTCACACGACCTAACTAAAACTTTATAAAACTCTTGTATGAGTGCTGAAACCTAAGCATTGTATAAAGCATCAGCTAGATGTATTGACAAGCTGGAGAGGAAGATATTAAGATGCACTTATGGACTGGTAGTAGAGATTGGTTTGTTTCAATTAAAAAATATATATATAATGCTGAACACTTTATGATGATCCGAGTGTTTCCGAATTTGTAAGATTGCAATGAATTAGATGGCTGAGCCAATCTAAATGGGAAGAGAACAGTCAGAAGACTATGGAAACCTCAATGGCAAAGGCCTCATAGAAGAATAGTGTCTCCAAAGACCTGAAGGAAACAGTCTATCAGGTCTGCTACCAATAGGGAGGACTGGTGATGCTGAGCTACACAATGAGAAGGCATGAAGGTTCTTTAAGCTTAAGAAAAGGGTTTGTAAAGGCTTGAACTGTAATCCTTTACTCATTTCCATTGGTATTTTGATGCTGCACTAGTTCATCTATGTGCAAACTATGAGTGTCGATTCCTAATTTTTTTAAGTCTCCTTTTCCTTTATTGCCTCCTCTAGGTAAGAACTGCTCTGAATTACTCTTTTACTTTTTCTCTTTGAAGACTTTTGTGAGATAAGAAACTCTGATAGCACATAATCCCTTCAACTAAGGAATTCCATGCAAAACCACCAGTTAATCTATAAACTACATAAGCCCTGAATTTTTTGTAAAAGTAGAATCTTACCAGATTTAATTGGCATTAACTTAAGATCTATACATTAAAAATTATACAGAAACATAAGGCTTAAAATTAATCCAAAATATTTGATCAACAATTCAAAGTCGAATGTAGTGATTAAATTTTTAATTTACTATCAATGCTAACTTCCTCAATGAATTTAGTATTGTAAATGTTCAGAAAATTAGGAAGCATGCCTTGTCTAATGATGAGGTTTTGGTTATGAGGAGGGAGGAGAAAGAAGACCGGTTCCACCACCTGAAGAACGGGAAGTTGTGACGCATGACGGTTCCATTAGAGCTAGGGCAGAATCTCTCGAGCGAGTCCAGGAGTCCGGATCTGGAGGTTCAGTAGCTTCCAATGCTGGCAGAGCAGTCGAGAATACTTACAGTTTTGTGTAAGAAAGTAAGTATTTTCATTTTTTTATCTATAATTATATCAAGAGAAAATAATGGTTGTTGGTTTCAGCTAAATTATTCATTTATGGCAATTTATATTTTATAATTAATATGAAATGGAAACTTTCCTCGTTGATTTAGATTTTTCTTTATTTTTGTTATTGCTGCTTGAAATTACAGATTGTCAAATTAGGCAAATCATTTAAGTCAGGAGTTTTTTAACTAGGACTTTAAAAAGTTTTTAGAAAACCAAATTTATAAATTAAAGTTGACTGGGGACAAATGTGATATATTGACAATTTTCTGAAATATCACTTTTAATAACTATTTTGAATCAGCTTAAGATATATGAAAGATTTATACTAGTTACAGAAGCACTTAAGTATTAAATTATGGCAACAAGGTTCTGTGCATCATTATATATTTCTGATAGTAAAATAGAATACTTGATATTATTTTATTCAATTGATTGACATCAACTGTTTTTCATGGATTTCTAACGTAATATATCATTAAAACAGGATTCAGCTTTGTGAATTATTTGCTTAGCATCCCATTCAAATAATAGATAGAAGTACTCTTAGGTTACAAACACAGAAATAAATTCTGATTTGAAAAAAAAACAACATTGTTACATCGATTTTAATAACCATTCTGCAGCCGTATCCTCCTTCTAGCCTTCCTGAATAGACAGATGATGCAACATATATGTTTTGGCAATTGTGGAGCCTTTTTATTGATAGAGCAAGTTCAGATATTTTAACATCCTTTAGGTTCAATTTATTAGAAAATAGATTAAATGTACAAATTTCTATTATAAAATTGATTGAAAAATGTTTAAATTTTTCACTAGCTGTATTAACGATCAAAATATAAAGTAACTGTAAGTATTGTTCTAACATTCAATTTCTAGTTTCAAATGAATTTATTTTTTTAAGAGTGTGGTTCTTATTAATTTCATGAGAAATAAGTTTTTTCAGTATTCTCTCAATCCATATATTTCTCCTTGGTCACATATTTTCAGGTTTGAAAACATTTAACGTTAAACCCTCACTTCATTATCATTTTTTAATTTAGTTTGAATGTCAACACTTCTCAGATGTTGTTTACAGCATTGATAATCTCTTCTTCCAGCTAAATATTTTGTGAACATGGTCTGTTTTGTGAACAGCCTTGATCAGTAAGTCTCTTGTCTTGCCAATGTTGGAAACCTTTTTTGCTGATTATCATATTTGGCAAGGCTGTCATCATTTCCAAGTAAGCTACAATATAATTTTTTGGTTTCACTTTTTCTTTTCTTTTCTTTTATTTAGTAGTTGAACATTTTCTTTCCATAGTTTTGAAATGGTGCTTTTCTTCTTCCTTGTATTTAAAAAAAATGTGTTATTGTAAACTACTGAATTATACCTTAAATTCATATATTATGTTCTTTTCTTTTATGTATTATTTTTATGGATGATAATGAAATTTTAGGTATTCTTTGACAAAAAACAACATAAAATATAAATATAAAAAAGTTTAAGATAGTTTCTTAAATGTATAATTTTATCATAGCCCTAACCTCAAACATAAAAATATTGTGCAAATACAGATTTGAAATATATAGTAAACACAATTGAATGGTCACAGTACTTGATATCCAATTAATAACCTTCCATAATAATGTTCCCCAGCCATCAGTTTGTTTCTGCAATGTCTTCTAACAGATGCCCAACTAATTTCACTCATATTTGACACGTGCTGACTCAAATTCACTCGGGATTGCACTAAGACAATTTAAATCCTTTAATTGAGGTTCTCTTTCACTGGTTCTGTTGTTAACATGATGTTATGCGTGAGTGAGTGAACTTAATGTTACGCTTTCTACCCTACACAAATTGTACATACGGTGGCATATTAAAAAGTTATATTGTTGAGGGTTCAGTGGAACCTCAAAAACTGAAATGTTTCCTCTAGAAAAATGGAGTCTTTATATGTATCCTCCATTTTCTGTACTTTCTAGGGATACGTTGGAAAAATATTTCTTACTTTTTTTTCACCATTCAGATATGGCTTGTTATTAAACTTCAACACTGTAACCTCAAGTTCACTTATAAACCCTCATTTTAATCAGATAAGTGAATTTTTAAATGTTTTATCTGTTAACAGTTACAAATATACATGATATTATTGCCATCCTTTCAGTCAAGTGAGCATTGAATTTTCTTAAAACTGTGGCTTTGATGCATTTAGGAATTTAAAAATGTATGTTAAAACAATGTTTTAGATTGTTAAAAGTTGTTTAATAATTTTTAAATTAATTCAAACATATTTAGTTATAAAATACATTTAATATATATAAAAGGTAATTGTACCTTTAAATTTTTAATAATCATCGAATTATGATTAAATAATAACATTTCAGACTTCTTTATTTCTATTTATTCAAAATTATTTTCACACATCCAATTGCTATAAAATACAATAATTGCACCCATAAAGCAAGAATATAAGTTGTTTAATGCCCATATTTTATCTATAGCCACAAATTACATCTTTTAATATTTCCATAGACATAAAAATATTTCTTTTATTTTTTTTTTTTTATTGAAACTAGCACATTTCCTCTTTAATATCACATGTATTAATACATAGGGTAACCAGAGTTCTATGTTTATCCTCTCTTACCTCTATTATCTGAGCTGAAGGTATCTCAAAAAAAGTTAAGATCTAAATTTACAATTCTGAGTCCTAAGTTAGAAAAAAAGAAAGTTTTTTAAAATATCTTGTTGTGTTCCTCATTTTCTTCTTAAACTATTTAAACTTTGAGATTATAAATCATTTATATTTTATGGTGTCCACAAAAAAAAAAAAAAAATATATATATATATATAGTGTACCATACAAATATATGACTTAAAATTGATCGTATTAAAAATTATTAATACTTAAATTTACCATCATAGAAAATAAAAATAATAAATAGGATGGGACATACAACTCTTTGGTCACCCTATTTTAGACATTCTCTAGTTTTCAATATTTTCCTTTTTCTATTTTTACAATTAATCAGAATTATAGTATTTGGTAGATGTAATGTGCACAACAGTTGATTATGTTTCTTTGAGAATTGTGTGTTCCACAAATTTTTGAATCTGATTCTTTCTTTCTTGAGGATGATTTAACTAATACTTCATAATTACTAACAATCGGGTACATGATAATTAAATTAATTAATAATGAGGTTTCCTGAATCAAGGATTCTGAAACATGAATTAGTAGAGAATCATTGATAAAACTTTTGATAGGGTTGATTGAAGATTTTGACACCACCCATTCATTGATTTGAATGTACTTTTTGGGAAATCCACATTTTTGGATGGAGTTTCAAATAATAGTTCCACCTCATTTCATTTGTCTCTATTATGTAAATCTGACATTAGATTATGATTCAGCTTCTTCAGAAATCCTTGGTGTTAAGTTTAAAGGAATTGATTTGGTTTTCAGTTATCATATTGTATCAATCATTTTTCAACCATCTTAATTTAATTTAGTCCTTTTACTAAAAATTTTGTTTTGATTGAAAATTGTTACTTATTCATAATATTCTTGAACACTATGTGCAGGCATTTATAATGACTCTTGGCCATGATATTACTCCGCTTAACAGATTTCAACTCAGCCTTTCTAGGCACTAATGGAAGAAAGGAGTTGCTCCAGCTGCAAGACCATTCATTACCTTGCTTGCCACTTCTGAACGCTCTAGGAGAAACAGCATCGTCAAGTTGTGTTCGAAGCTAGTCAAGTTTTACTAACTAAAATGCTCATTTTCTAAATATTATGGTACCATAATTCTAACATTTTATTTTTTTCTTCCCCACAGTTAGAAGTAAATGTCTGTATTACTCTTTCTAATACTAAAATTTATTTTTAGTAACTTTTCTGTTAATTTTATTTATTACTATCGCATTATCAACACTTGATGAAAAGAAAAAATATAAATCTTTTTTATGTAAACATTTTAATATTTGTTAAATTCTTAAACCTCACTTGGAAAATTGAGCAAAATTCATTCTTAACTCATTGGTGTTATTTGTTATTTAATGAAAAATGTAATAAGTTAAAAAAAAAATTATTAATAATAATGAATCTCGTTATACTTATTCTATGTGCCAATAATACAAATGTTAAGAAAAGTTATAAAATATATATGTATATTTCAGTGTTTGTATTGCTCTTCCCAAGAATGTTGTTTTATTGTTTATTTAATATTATATCAAGTCGTTGTTCCAAAGATAACCATTATTATTTTTTCCAAAAATTTATTTTACCTCATAAAATATTTCTTTTAGTATCTTAGTCCGTGTTTTATCTTCATTTACATCTCCTTCCTATTTATTGTTGTATCTACAACATGATATATTGTTATTTTATTGTTGTGGTTGTTTTTGTTCCTCGGAAAGCTGTTGTATTATTATTTCTGTTAAATTTGAGTTACATGTTGATGTAATAAAAAAACATGTTATTATAAAATATTTTATTAATGTCCATCTGGTAAATCTTTCAAGCATATTATTGATGTAAATAAAAATAAATGTGAATTCCAAAGTTTTTGACATATTTTTTATTAGAATACTAGTACATCCTTTCCTACTTTATAAAAATAGCTTTCAAAAATTTACCAACTTTGAAAACTGATGGGAAGTAACTTATGATTTTTTACTGTTACAAAAAAAAAAATTAAAGTTTTAGTGAGCCATTATTAATATACATCCTTTTTTCCTTTTTGTGGCATAACAGATGCTAGATCCAGTCTGCTCAATCTCTAAATTCCAGCTATTTTAATCCTTTCTCTATCATACCTTTATTCTTAGTGAAAGTAGGTAGTAGATCTTGTTTAACTATCTCGTCGGACTAACCAGTGGTAAAAAAAAAAGACAGTAAAGGCTATAATGTACTATAAGTAAAAATAAAATAAAGGCTATAGCAACATATCGCTTAGAAATAGGAGCCAGTAATGCCAGACTCAGCAAAAGGCGGTTAGCCATGGAAATGGATTTTCGGAGAAGAGCGGTGAGAAAATCCAGACGTGAGAGAATACGAGAGGTATACTTAGTGCTCCCAGAAGAACTTTCTAGTTTTATTTTTTTGACTTAATTGTTTCTGCTCTTAAATCTCATTCTTTAGCAACTTTCTATTTAAATATTCTTTCAATGGTTACTTTTGTTTTCTACCAACTATTTATGCCTGCTATTTTTTTTTTCCTTTATTGCTCGTGGACACCTGGATAAATTCCTAATAAGCATCCTCAAAATACTAAAAATATCTCGTATGTCCCAATATTGTTTAAATTTACAGTAAATAGTCCCCAAATATATAAAATATGCTCTATATTTTCCCCCAAGGATGAAAGTCATAAAAATATGAATTTGTTGAGAATCCTCGATGTTATATAGTATTTGGGGGTGTTACTGGGAATCTCAAGGTATTATTAAAAGGATTAATAAAGTGCCTTGTACGGGTCATATTTAAGATCCTCAGGGATTCTTCCATCTCCCATTTTTATGAGGATTTGAAGTAGCTTTCCTATTGTTGAAAGTATTTTCTCGTCTCCTTCCTCTACGAAGTTATCCAATTCTGCCATCCCTTTTATTTGTTATTCGAAAAACAAAACAAAATTTATCTACAGGCTCCTCATTTCAGGCTGAGATAGAAATGAGGATGAATGAACCTTGCCCTAGCAGGAGACCAATGGCACTCAATAACTCTAGACACCAGGACCCAGGCTGGTTGTTAACATAATCGAATGAAGAAACTTGGGACTGGGTACCTCCTTTAGACCATAGGTTTTTCTGCCTAGGCTCCATGGCCCACTAAAATTATTATTGGGTTGGAATTTGATGTGATCGAACCAGTTAGATTGGTCTAGTTTGGAATATCAAAATGAAGCTTTAATTAGAACGGATCAATGGCAGTTTGTGGGAGCTGAAGGCAGGCCAGACCACCTGAGGGCCATCTTCTGGGTGCTAAGCTGCATCAGAGTCATTGGTATGCTTAAAGAAGCTTAAGCTAGTGTGGGTCTCAGGACGTAAGGGAATCACTGGTAATGACAAAGCTGACCAGCTCACAAGAAGTGGGGCCTAGTACCCTTTAATGGAGCCAAAACATTTCCAAAAGACATCAGCATAAAGAAGTCCTTGATTGGACATGGAGGAAAGCAGACAAGAAATGGAGGGAGTTTGTGGGCTGAGATAGGGCAAGCTGATTAATCAATAAACCTTCCACTTCTAAAACCAAATGGCTACTAGACCTAAATAGAAATGAACTCCGATTAAAAATTGTCGTACTTATAGGCTATTCCAGACTTAATTTCATAGTAGACTGTGACAGGTATGCATCTCTGAAGTATAGTCTTATGGGCTCCGATAGAATCCTTGAATATGAAGCTTTGTTCATTGAATGGCCGTCTCTTTTTAATTTCATTAGAAAATCAATAAAGTTTGATATGGGGAAATAGTAGCTAGTATAAGAATTATTTGGTCTTCCTTAAGGATGGCAAAAAGGAACGAGTTTCGCTTGCCAAACTCGTTCCCCCCATTAGTACCAGTTCCAGGAATCCAAGACTCTAAAGCCAGGTAAATATTTTTGAATTGAAAAATCTTAGAAAAACATCAAAGTTTTTGGCAACTGGTCATCCAAACAAACAAAGTCAATAAGTCATAAATTTATCTTTTTTTAGGGAAATAAAGTATAAATATGATTTTCAGAAAGTAACGTAAATTTGAACAAAAAAATTGAATGATCAATCAAAAAAGATTTATTTGGATTACACTCAGATTTGTTGTCTACAATTTTTTATCTTACATAAAACGTACAATGCATGCTTCAGTAAACTCACTTCATACTTAAGAATAATTATGTGTTATACAAAATAAATTAGATATACTTAGTTAACCTCAGTTCATATTCAGCATTCATGAATCAATTACATTAATTTAAACATTTATATTAAATAATACAATGATTTCACTTTATATATCTTTGATAAGTGACTAGGAAATAACTAAGTTTGCATTTACACAGGTAATTAGATATGTATTTAAATGTAATTATTTTAAAAAATAAGAAAAATATTAAATCAGATACATAAATTACACAAAAGGTAATAGAAAATATAATAAATATATATCCAAGGTATGTAATATACATCAATGTCAGGAATAACTAACTATGCATTTTAAATAACATAAATACTAGAAGTATGAAATTAAACCTTTTGACTGAACTGTATATAAAATTTGTTGATTACATAAATGATTCCACTCCAAAACGAAATCAATGAAAAAATCAGGGAGTAATGGATGAGCCGAAATCTGTAAAATGAAAAATTAAAAAATTATGACAAAATTTATCTACCTAACATATGTCAATGTTTATGCCCTGAGAATCAAAAACATGGTCATCCTTTATTACATGTTTTGGTTCGATATCTTTCAGGAATTTACAACAAATGCCAGAAGTTACCATGCCTTGGATTTAATATTGTGTAGATCTGGTAAAGTTTAGAATAAAGTTCTAAGTAATATTTTTATTTTCTTTCATCCCAAAAACCATTATTTCTGAAAAAATTTGTTCCTTGTCTTGGAAACCCATTGAGGATCAAAGTTGTTTAAACCTTAGCTAAGTGATAGTCAATTTAATATCATAAATTAGAGCATTTTAAAGGTATTTGGAAACCGTGACACCTTTTTTTACTTTTTAGTGTATAGATAAATTTAAATAATGTATTTTTAAAAAATCATGAAAAGCTTTTCTTTTTCTAATTTTATTAAATGATTTTTCCAGCCAATTATTAAATTTTTATTAAAGAAGAGATTAATGAAAATTTTAACAATCAAGTTCGCCAATCCAATTACAGTTTTTTTTGTTTTAAGAGATGGTCGGTGATAGATAAAAATCTGTACAAGTTACTGTTCTGTTATTTACTTAAAATCTGATGTGATATTCATATTTTAGTATCTATAATTTATTTTCAAACAAAGCTTGGTAAGAAATGGGAATTAATAAATTTATTTTTAAATAATATTACATAAGAATTCTAATATAGTATCAGATTGATAGTAAAAGTGATTTTTATCACCTCGATCATTTTTACCCCTTATCAGACAATAACCTATCTTTTAAAGCAGGGGTTTCCAACCGATGGTCTATGAGGATCATAGGAGGATTGTAGTGTTGTAAAACACATAATTTGTAAAGACTTATTGTCAAAACTGTTTTATTGTTTACCTTTAATTGTTTGTTGGTGTTAGTTGAAAGGATTTACAGGTATATGAACAATAAAAGTGCTTCAGAATGCACTGGGAGACCCAAGTCAAGATTTAGGGCGTTCAGCATGGTTCATTTCCTAAGTGGCCTCTGGACTTGTAGGAGTTGCAATGCAATGTTTTGTAGATACCAGGAGGGGATGTTAGTTTCAACTTAGTGCCCCATGAATTTACCTTCCTTATGCCAAATTTTTGTGAACATATTCAAAACTACAGTCAGGATAAGTTGAAGTAAAGAGAGTTCAACCTTCATATATTTATTTCAATTTGTCTAATATTGGCAGAGCATTCTCCAAATTGGAACTATCAGAGAGTAGATGATAAATACAAGACAATAAATGATATTGTTTATTTGGTTTGATATTTTTATGTACTTGAACTAGGAGAGAAAAACTGGGTCACCCTGGAGGTTACCAATCTTTTCTAGAATGATTGTTAAGGTTGAAATTTATTAAATTTGGTCTGCCACAAAAGAATAGTAAACTCCACAGCCAGGATTCAAACTGGGAATGGTTTTGACTTGAGAGTGATGAGGTACTGCCCTACCATGCTCAGCTAACACAGCCTTAATATATAAATTATCTGTTGTCATCATGTTAGCTTTTAGGAGAGATAACAACCTAAGAATAAACATTTAATAGTATTACCTCTTAGATCTTAGTTCAGCAGCCTTTGAGTCTATTTTCTCCTTCATCATGTAAATCCTTACACCCTATAAAAGCCAATAAAAATTAGTACATGATGTAGATGAAGTAAAAAATTAATAGTGCAATTTTAATTGCAAAATAATAACAATACCTGAAGATAAATATCAAAGTAATGTCTCCAATCAAAATTTTGAAGACTAAAAGGAAATAACTGTTTGTCCTTTTTGTTCAATCTTCTCCACAGATCTTGCACATTTTCATTACTGAAACGGAAACTTCTGGTGCAGAATGGTCTTAGAACAATCATAACTTCATCAGTTTTCTCATAAATATTTGTCCATCTGGAAATCAATACTGTAATAAAACAGTGCTAACAATATTATTTCAAACTTTTTTAACTTGATGTGGTCAGAAATCTATGAAAAGTATAAATTCATGAAACCAAATTATTCGATAGATATAAATACACAAAGATTTACAAACTGTTGCAGCTGATGTATATTGTCAAGAAATGCTTATTGTTGTTAAAGTTTAATATAAAAATTAATTTGTTATTGTATACAAGTCGCCAGAGTTTACAGTGGTAAGTCGGTAGTCAAGGCTTTGTTGTGAACTGGTGTTGTTTGTTCTCTTTATAGAAAGAACATTTTATGTTATCTAACAGTAACTAATAAAACAGTAAGAACAGTAAAAACATTTTATTTTTTCCACCACCCCTGTGGTATAGATGGAACAAATATTTTTGTAATATCCTCAGAAGATCATTCCTCCCCCGACCCTGAGAACTCCATCTTTCAAATTGTAAACAATTCACAACTATTGCAGTTCTATCAATGGGTAGATTCTCCACATGTTTGTATCATGTCAAGATGTTGCCTACAGCAAATTTACTTGTTGTATATATTTTTATACTGTTGTAAATAACTATAAATAAATTATTAAAAAAAAACTTAAACGCAAACCATAATCCCTCCACGTCCTGTTCATATATATTATTTTTATACACCAAAACAATAACATTTTCCTTCTAACACAGTATATATATATCTTATCTAACCTCCATATCTTAAACCCCAACAATAAATACTGATATATTTATTTTACACTTAATAAGAACCCTTAAAGTTGGCAGAATTACTTGGGGCATTCCAGGCCTCCCTGAAGATAGGATTTGACACTTTAATGGGTATGAGAATTATACTGTACTTGAGCAAAGCTCTAATTACTTGCCTCTGGGCTTATTATTAATCTCTTGTCTCACTCAAAGACTATATATGGGTTATAGTGAAACAGTTTTATCTTTGGCTTGATTTATTCAAATTTTTATACTCACCTAGGTTTCTTTCCAAGTAATTTCATAACTGTGTCTCCAATCCAAGCTGGTATAAAATGAAATATTGCAGTTATGAGTCTGTAGAGGAACAAAGATTTTACTCTGAATATAAAAGAATGCCAAATACTATTAACCGGTGCTCCTTTCCTGCCACTTTCAACAATTTGGTCAGTGAACTTGCCCCATGTAATCGGAGAGTCAGGATAAGGTACAAAGTTGTAAACAGGAATATTGGTGTATGGATGATTTGTTACAAATCTATAAAAAGATAAAACTCATATTATGATTGTGTTATAATATTGTAATGTGATAAATTATTTTTATGCACTTTTATAATTTGCCAATATCAATACATTTTTATACAACTTAGAGAAGAAAATTTCATTAAGGTTAGTTAATTACTATGCCTAAGTCATCCAATGATAAATTTCAAAATATTTACACGATTTCAATACTTCAGCTACTTTTTATTTGATTATAGGTTGGTAAAAATAAAAATTAAATAAGATCTGACAAGTAAGACTAAGTAGAATACATCACCTAGTATAAGTTTCCCATGCTGAAGCAATGAGACAGTTTACAGTATAATCTACAGGGACCAGATCAGCATTAGCATCTGTCCCAATCAATAGGCAATGGACTACACCACTCATAATACCAATAGCCAGACCTGTTGGCCCATAAAGGTTGTCGACATAACCAGGTGATGGTTCTTCCTGAGCTCCGATGACTGAAATTAATTTTCTTTTGTTTTATTTGTAACTATTTTAAATTGTAATTAAGTGTAACAAGTAATAATTATAATTCTTTCTCCATATCATTTAAACAAGTTAAATGATAATACAAAATATGAAACTACCAAAGTATATGATAAACATAAAATTATAAAAATAAAATGAACCTTGTTTTTTTGGCCAAGACTCCAATTGGAAACATTGTGCTTATAAAATTTAAAATAAAGACAACGTTAAACAGTTTTTTTGAAACCTTGAAGTTTTTTTTGTTTTCCTCAGCTCATTTTATAAAAGATATATTTCCTTACCAATAGCAGGTCTGAAAATTCCTATAGGGAGGTCAGAATATGTGCGCTGTATCATATCCTCAGTAATTCTTTTTGTGAAGACATAAGTATTGGGTGAATCACCAATAACACTGAAAAGTAAGAAAAAAATATTTATAAGTATATTTATATATTGGTTATCTATTGAATTTTATTTCATCAAATGTAAAAGGAAATAAAATGGAAACATCATTGACTCTTCACAGAATCAATGAAATGATGGAAAGGTGTAGGTTTAGAAATAAAACATAGCAATAAAATGTGCGAATTAATGTGTGCTGGTGTTATGGCCTAAGTTCTACACCTTCATCTAAGAATGCCAGCTATACAATACACCATTGGTCCATTTTACCTTGGGTTTCCAGTTTTTTGGATTTGATCCAAGATTTTCTTAAAAACATTCATGAGGGTCCCTTGTTCATTCTTTCTGGCCTAATGGCATGTGTAAAATGATGTACTGACCAATTTATTCATTTGATAACAATTTCGGAATATATTGATTCAGGCGTGACATGAGTGTGGTCCTTTCAAAGAACGTATGTCAACCAACTCATAGTTCATATGCTCTTGTTTACCCAATTCCTTTTTTGATGGAACAAATAATAAGTTCTTATTATTATTAGTCATTATTATTTATATGTATATAAATAATAATGTAATCAATCTACTACTGCCTTGTCCATAGTTAGTAATCAACTAATTTATATTTTCATTTCATTATTGTGTTATTTCCAAATTTTTAGTCTATTATTTATTTTATTTTATATATTTGTATTTATTT
>NW_027116543.1:0-5214 GCF_000696795.3 Halyomorpha halys | reverse complement strand
CCCAGTGGCAGAAACCATGGGTTTTTTTTCTGACTTACAAATTTACATAATATATAGTTAAAATTTATAAAATCAAATATAAAATGAAGAAATTTCTGTGACCTCCTTACATTAATTATAAAACTGCAATAATTTGAAGGTACAGCTAGGCAATTCAAGTGAAAAATCTTACTTCAGATGCATCATTCTTAGATTGTGTAAGCTTTCCACTGATTGAATACTATAGTAGAGTCAACATTACAAATATTGGTTTAAAGTATTATCAATAGACAATATGGCATAATTAATATTTACTAAAATGTATTTTAGTATATTCTTTATTATGGATATTCTTTTTTATATACCTTCAACAAATAATCTTTCAACATACTTAAAATTTTGATATTACATTTAAAGACTATAGATGAAAGTTTACCTTGGAATCTTTCAAAACTCTTAGTTCAAAAAAATTAAAAATTGTGTGTAATTCCTAATTCGGGGTGTAATTTCTAAATTTAATATATATATATATATACAAACAAAAATAGTTTTTAATTATTTATTATCAGACGTTTCGCACCACTTTTTAGGGCTTTATCGGGGCTGTTTAAGATTAATGTTAAAGATGATAGCTTTACAGACTCAGTCTGTAAGTCTATCATTATCTAAGTCTGTAAAGCTATCATCTTAAACATTAATCTTAAACAGCCCCGATGAAGCCCTAAAAAGTGGGGAGAAACGTCTGATAATAAATAATTGAAAACTATTTTTGTTCTTTTTGACCGTGACCCTGACTACCTTTTTTATAGTTCGATGAATGCTTATTATCTACCACCAACTTTTCCAATATTTAAGCTTCTTTTCATTTTACCTATTATTTTTACTTTTTTATAATGAAAACAGTGTAAATCAAATGTTAAAACAAAAAATATTTGCAACAAGCGGGAAACTTGTATATCCATCATAAAATCTATCCAAAACCCTTGTTACTGATATTGATACAAAGAAAAATCGAGTTATCTGTTTTTTTTCCTATGTCTTCATTTAGTTACAAGAAGATGTATTTTCAAAATCTAAATCAATAATTATGTTAAGATATTTAAATCAGCTTTAGAAAAAAGAATTACCTTCTATTGTAATGACGAACATAGCATTGGGACAGAATGAAAAACTATAAAACATTTACATTGTTCCTTCATTACCTTTGAAAGAAGAAAGTCTGGTATCTCACGTATTAATTAGTTTGTATATAAAAAAACGTAATCACGACAAATGCTTTAAATCTTCTTCTTTTGGAGCCATATCATTAGCTGTGTCTATTTAATTGGCATTGATGTCTCGTAAGAAATACATTAAGAAAAACCCTGAATTAAAAAAATCTGATGCGGTGCGCGCATCACACAACTTTCATTCACAACTCTACATAAGATCCAAAGAATGTTGTAGATCGTAGTACTGCTCTAGCTATTTTGTGATTTTCGAAAAATAAATCAAAAGATAAAATTTATGAAAAAATAATTTTTATTTTTCTATTTTAGAGTTTTTTGAGGTGGGATTTACGAAAATAAATGTTGTACCTGAAAAGAATACGACAGCTTAGCGAAGATATTAATCCCTAGATACTAGGATATTGGTTGGTCTCGGTTTTTCTCAAAATATTGACTCTTTATAGTACAAGAGCCGGGAAGAAAAAAAAGGCAATTATTTTACCCAAGTTTTGATTACTTTAATGAAAACTATGTATAATTACTAGTAAAAATTGATGAGTCTGCCAAGTATAGGTAGGGGGAATAAAAAATGGCGGCTGTTTCAAAGCCTTAAAAAACATTAATTTTTCATTCGGAGCTCTATATCTTAAAAACTATCAACAACACTAGAAAATCTAAGAGAAAATTATTTAAAGAAGAGTAAATTTGCTGAAATATTAGCCCTAAAAGAGCTATTTACATTCAATAGTTTTCAAGATATAGCTTTTTAAAAAGCAAAATTTCTTAAAAATCTACTGAAAGATTTATATCTCAGGTCAACTATAAATCAATTTATTTTAGCAAATATCATGAAAACTACTATTACTACGAAAGTAAAGGTAAACTTCTTTATAGTCCATTAAACTAGCTTTAATTTGAGTGCTAATAGACATCTGTACATAGTTACAGGAACACATAGTTCCTGAGATATAAATTTTTCAAAATAAATTTACTAACTACTGATCTTTCAGTACGTCCCATGCAACATTTTTATGAAATGTTGATTTTTCTCAAAAACTATTTAACGTAAATAACTCAATTAGGGCGCAAATTTACTCTTCTCTATATGACGTTCTCTTAGGTTTTCTTGTGTTGTTCCTAATTTTTAAGATATAGAGCTCCGAATGAAAAATTAGTTTTTTTATCGCTTTAAAACAGCCGTCATTTTTTATTCCCCCTACCTATACTTGGCTGACTCATCAATTTTTACTATTAATTATACATAATGTTCATTAATGTAATCAAAAATTGGAGTGGGATAACTGCCTTTTTTCTCTTCTTGAGCTCTTGTACTTGTGCTACGCAAACCACTCAAATACTCACTAACTGTTCAGAAAGAAGTAAGGTGGAAATTAAATGTTTTATAACTATGAGGTGTAGATAGTTGACCGTAGAGTAATAATTGGAGAAGATGGTCGGGGGGGGGGGGTGCGGTCAGCAAAAAGAACATGAATAAACAATAAAGTATTTATTTGTGCCGACGTTTCGACCTGAGTTTCAGTTTTCATTAAAGGAATAAAAAATTTGAGTGAAATAGCTTCTTTTTCTCTAATTTTGGGTTCTCGGACTAAAATATTTGAAATAAGTTTTTGTTTATGCCTTATTCTTGAAAACAATGAATAGTTCATATATGTATGTAACATACTTTAATAGGAAAGAATTGAGGCTGAAAAATATTTCGAAAATATATGAAACAAGTACCATTAAATTCAAAGATGAGTAATCTAGATTAAAAAAAATAAATATAAAAAGCATCATCTATTGTTCAGCTTGAAAATTATCACAAAAATGTGTTGACTAAGTGAACCTAATAACTGTTGGATATTGCGGTTTTTATCCGCCTACCTGATTATATTTATCTTTTAATAGTTTAAAAGATAATAAATAAACGAAAGATAACTTTATCGATAAATACAGCTAAGAAGGGAGAAATTGTCTCAAGCTAGATTTTGAAGCTCGAATTAAATGTGACTTTCTTCTCTGAACTTTCTCACATTATTTTTAAATTGAAATTTCAGTTAGTTTGTAAAATATGGAAAGAAAAAAAAAGGCATTCTGCAACTTAACCTTCTAAAATAGAAAGGTTTATTGAAAATTTCGAACTATAAAAAAATATATATTAAATTATGTTTCAAAACGGCTGACCCATTTCACTCGTATAAATGTAACCTTTTTTGGTCTAAAGAATAATATTTAATTCATAAAAATTTTTTGAGGTTAATAAACTTCCAATTGAATGTAATTTATATTAAATTATCATATTATAGTACAACGTTTTGGGACCACTGTCCCATATTCATGTACTTTAAACCTCATAATTTGAATTTCATATAGGAAATCATGTCACATCTTTACATTAATCTCACTTTTCTACCATAACTTATTTGTGCATTCTTCACTTCTCCTTAGCACAACCATTATGAATTGACTTACCAGACTTCCTAAAGAGAAAATCCAGAAATAATATTTATTTTTTCCCTAAATTAATCCAAAGTATGGTTTTCAACGAATAAAATATTCTGTTTCAAACCTAGTTTACAATTATTTAAACGTGTATATTCAGAGGATAAGTTGGATTCTATTTAATGTTAAGAAACAAGTTATAATAAGTACGCTCTTAACTAGATTTAACTAGTTTTAAGCAGTTGTTGAGTTCAGAGATGTTTAGTATTAATCAGTTTGTTAAAATATATTTTATTGTTCATAAAATATATTTTTAAAAAAAATTATTAATTGATGTTTACAACTTTTTTAAAAATATATACAACTAGTAAATTTGATGTTTGTTATACGATGGCATGATACAGACATGTGGTATTAAGCGAGTCATTTTCGAGAAAAATAAATGTTTTTATTGATGCTTGGAATATTTTTGACAGATATTACCCCCTTTAGATTTTTTTAAACTACGACCAGTCAAAATTTTAAAGGGATTCTAATCTTTAATGAAGTACATGCTGTCGAAATCGTCGTATTGTTGTTTTTAAAGCTATGGTGTGATGTCCTATAAAATTACAAAGTACTGCCTTATTGGGATTTTTTTTTTTTCAGTAATTGTATTCAATACAGCAGTACTAGCGGGATTGCGTATGAATAAAAAAAAAGTTATGGAGGTCAGGCACATGGTAATCGTGTACACATCCAATGACATTCAACTATATTAGTAACTATTGTATAATAGTTATACGATAAAACCTCACTTATACGTCTTAGTGGGACCGAGACATCGCTGGAAAAAAAGGAGAGCCGGTTAATCTGAAGAGTATAAGGGAAACATATAGAAGATATGTTTATTAATACATGATTAAGCTAAGTTTATGACAGCATTTTAAAATAACTAAAAAACAAAAATTCTTTAGATACGTGATTTAATTTAATTGTGCAAGCGAACTTAATGTTTTTAATAGTTACATAAAAAGTCAGTTACTTCGTTTTATATAACCGAACTAAATGTCTTCTCAGAAATAAATATTTGTTTTTATTTTCTCCCTACTTCCGGTTATTCCGGAGAACCGGTTAAGCGAGGTTCTACTATACGTTTCTATTTCATAAAATTTAATGTTTGACTTTGATAGAATCACGGACAATTTTGATTTTTTTAAAACAAAAAGCGATGGGTATATTCGTTAACCAAACAAATATTTTTAACCACGAAAAAATTTTTTATAATAGTGGTCCAATTATTATCAAATGTAGTATATGTTAGTTCCATTATATAGAACGAAGTAACTGCCTTTTTATGTAACTATTAAAAACATTAAGTTCGCTTGCACAATTGAATTAAATAACGTATCTAAAGAATTTTTGTTTTTTAGTTATTTTAAAATGCTGTTATATACTTAGCTTTAACATGTATTAATAAACATATCTTCTTTATTTTTCCCTTATACACTCCAGATTAACCGGCTCTCCTTTTTTTCCAGCGATGTCTCGGTCTCACTAGGACGTATAAGTGAGGTTTTAACGTGTATATATATATATATATATA
>NW_027116542.1:2334-4497 GCF_000696795.3 Halyomorpha halys | reverse complement strand
CAGATTGAAATACAGATAGTTGAGATCTGTATTTCAATCTGACAGCCCTGACGAAGCCCTGCAAAGTGGAGCGAAAAGTTGGTTAACAATAATTAGTTTTCTTTTACTATTTTGATGCATTCCTTGACCGCGACCTGGACTATCCTCCTACAGTGTACTTCATACGGTCAACTATTTTCTTCCAATAAAAAATTTCTGAAAAAATCTGTTTTAAGTTTTCTGTTGTTTCACCTGTTAAAAATAAGAATAGAAAGAAGGAAAAAAAAGAGAAAATTCAAACCAAAAACATATTTAAATATGAATGTCCTCGTTTAAAATTGGCAGATTAGCTACTTCTGTTGTTAAAATATTTGCATACTCCTAACCCTTCTACAGATAATTAGTTTTGGGTAATTTCTACTAAAATAAGCAAACAAAGTTCTATATTTTCATAAATAATTTACAACAGAATTTTCCTTATTTAAATATATTTTAATCCGTATTGGATAGATGATTGTGTATTTATTAACATTTTGTAATTATTATTATGACGAATACATATGTATGTTATATCAAGAAAGATTTTGACGCAACTGTAAAGTTTGTGAAATTGTCTTTGACATGTCGGTAGACCCAAAAACACATTTATGTAAAATATTTAAATATAAATGAATCTTTCCACTTATATTTACATAATTTTAACCCTACCTTAATTTACCATTTCGAACCATATTATCTTACTATATCAAAATATTTTTAGTTTTTTCTTCTTTTTAGCCCTGATGGAGGTCTAAAAATGGAGCGAAACGTCAGCAGATGTATAGTTTTTGACTATTTTTTGTTTCTTTTAACCGATCCCCGACCATCTTTTATTTTTTAATTTATTCATAAATATTAAAATCTGCCACAACATTGTTGGGCAATAGGTAATAGTGATTGCATTCATACTAAAATAAAATAACATAAGAATAAAAATAAATAAATTAAATATCTCTCTAAATATATACAAACAGAAGAATTGATCAAACTATGTACATGAAAAAATAAAATAATCACCATTCACATCTTGAATCCCGTGAGCGTGAGGATCCCTGAGCTATGAGAGGTAGAGCCGAGCTCTTTGAAATCCCAGCACATCCCTCTCACTGCGTCACTGGTAATAAGCCAGTGGAGGCTGAGCAAGTGCGCTAAAGCCGCAAAAACTCAACTTGAGTGCAGAATCTGACCACTGCCATAACTCCAATTGTCCATTTTTATTTTACAATAAGTCTTCAGGCCACTGCATTATCAGCCTTCGAGGTGGATTGTAGGGATAAGTGAAATTGGATAAGGATCGTACCAAAGGATTAGAATGTTTAAAAATATTTGCATGGAATTTTGAGAATATGGTTAGTATGGGGTCAAGAAAATAGGGATACGAAGGTCATGGTGCATTGTTCGATTGGAAACGTAACAGGGTGCTTTGACAATAGTTCTAAGGATTATGGGTTGAAAGGATTGGATACGTTTGATGTTAGATAGTTTAGCTGTTCCCCTAAGTTCAAGTCCGTAATTCCAGATAGGTCGAGAGAGAGGACTCCGACCATCTATAATTCAAAATTTATATGACTTACTACTGTAACTACTGAAAGATTTTTTTTTAAATTATTTATTTAATGTAATTTACAACTGTACAAAATTATACAATAGGTAAATATGTAGTATGTTTCATATACACTTGAAAATCTTGGGAAGGAACCACCCATTGGTGGTACTTCAAACATTAATTTAAATTAGAAGGTCCCGTGGCCATCTTCTTTTCAGACGCCTCGGAGGATTATCAAGGATTGTTAAGGATGAAAGATTAAGAATTAATGGGTTAGGATGGTTAAGGAGTTTGGAATGAAAAGACGCATATTTGTTTTGGGTCAAATCTGCAACGAATGGGATGTTAAGGTCTTTGTGAATGAGTTTATTTGTAACGTAATAGGGAGCATCAAGGATTATACGTAGGATTTTGGATTGTAACGATTGGATGCGGGAAGAATTTGATGGTATGGTGGAGCCCCAGAGCTCAATTCCATATCTCCAAATTGATCTGATTATCGTTGTGTATACTAATTTTTTGTGATGAATGGGAAGTTTAGAGCGTTTGTCAAGTAAGTGTTGTAGCAATCGGAATCTACGAGCAGTTTCTTGTCGTTT
>NW_027116542.1:0-1493 GCF_000696795.3 Halyomorpha halys | reverse complement strand
GGAATCCTATTCTCAAATTATATAATAAAAATTTTAATAATCCTTTGTGATGTATTAATAACAAAAAAGAAAACATGTGTCATAAAAATATTCGGATTTATAAACAAAGATACGTCATTGATAATCTTGACCAAATATTTTTGATGTTTATTGTTTGAAGGACGGCAATTATTAAATATATATTTTTATCTATTTTTTTTTTGTTTAAGCTGAGTGATATAAATTGGATTGCAATTTGAACTGTAATTAATAATTACTTTTTATGATGTATTTTTTAGTTATTATTACTAATTTTGTTTCTGAAGATAAGGACGTTATTCAATGAGGTCATATACAGCTTCGGAGAGGAAATGTGAAATAAATATTGACTAGCTCTGATGGGAATCGAACCCATGACCTTCTGAACCAAACGTTTTAAGGCCCCGACCCCTACCGGTGGCTCAGCTCTCATGTCCCATAGGATAAGCTTAATATTTATATTGAAAATCAAAAAATCGCCTCATTTTAATTTTATCAAACTCTATCTGCTAATATCGTGACGCATGCGACATTTGGAGACAGACATAAATGTCTATTTATTTTTACGTTGAATTTTCACACTAATTGAATATTTGTACAATAAAAAAACAAGGGACCTAATTTTCAGATTAATGCTGTTATTTTATTAAAATTAATAATAATTTTTAATATATCAAAGTACAATTAAAGAATTAATTTGTTCAATTAGGAATCCTATTCTCAAATTATATAATAAAAATTTTAATAATCCTTTGTGATGTATTAATAACAAAAAAGAAAACATGTGTCATAAAAATATTCGGATTTATAAACAAAGATACGTCATTGATAATCTTGACCAAATATTTTTGATGTTTATTGTTTGAAGGACGGCAATTATTAAATATATATTTTTATCTATTTTTTTTTTGTTTAAGCTGAGTGATATAAATTGGATTGCAATTTGAACTGTAATTAATAATTACTTTTTATGATGTATTTTTTAGTTATTATTACTAATTTTGTTTCTGAAGATAAGGACGTTATTCAATGAGGTCATATACAGCTTCGGAGAGGAAATGTGAAATAAATATTGACTAGCTCTGATGGGAATCGAACCCATGACCTTCTGAACCAAACGTTTTAAGGCCCCGACCCCTACCGGTGGCTCAGCTCTCATGTCCCATAGGATAAGCTTAATATTTATATTGAAAATCAAAAAATCGCCTCATTTTAATTTTATCAAACTCTATCTGCTAATATCGTGACGCATGCGACATTTGGAGACAGACATAAATGTCTATTTATTTTTACGTTGAATTTTCACACTAATTGAATATTTGTACAATAAAAAAACAAGGGACCTAATTTTCAGATTAATGCTGTTATTTTATTAAAATTAATAATAATTTTTAATATATCAAAGTACAATTAAAGAATTAATTTGTTCAATTAGGAATCCTATTCTCAAATTATATAATAAAAATTTTAATAAT
>NW_027116541.1:0-13981 GCF_000696795.3 Halyomorpha halys | reverse complement strand
AGAGAGAGAGAGAGAGAGAGAGAGAGTGAGAGATTTTTTAAATATTACAAGAAGTTCATTATGTTTTAAGATAATAAAAACAAAAAAACGTTCGTATAAGAGGAATAGTTTTAGAAAATTCGGAACTTAAGCTTTCTTAGATAATTTCAATCAGGCTAAGATCTAGCTGATAAAACACTGACTTATGCATAGATATGATTAGCTAAATCAAAATCGTCAAAAATAGAACAATAAAGTTTTAAATCAATTAATAAAGTGACACAAGTAAATCGATTTTAGTAAAAAAGTTGCCTTATTCTACCTTCCATAATTATGAGAGATAGTTGACCGTGGATGACTTGTACGAGGAGGAGATGGAGAAGATAAACAAATAAGTTGATGTAAATTCATTTTTTTTTCTTCTACTCATTTCTCTTGTTAAACTTTACTTATATTTTGCCTCTTTATCAATTATTATGGTACATAAATTTTCTTTCTCTCAATTTTCTTTTTCTTTCCATATTTCCATTTTTAAATTATTAATGACTAATATATTCATACTTCTTTGCATTATATAACTTCATTTCTATTTTATTTCCTTAATTATGTTTTTTAAATACTTATTCAATTACTTATGTACACATTTTATTTTCCTCTTCTCTCATCACATCATTTTATTCATTCGATTCTGTAAAATTATTTACTTAATGTCATTCTGTTTATATTTTCTATACTCATTGGTTGTTATCTTGTTCTGTCCTTAGCCCTGATGAAGGCTAGAAACTCTAGCCGAAACGTTGGCACAGTTAAATAAGTTACATCAACTTATTTGTGTTTCATTTTGACCGCACCCCCAACCATCTTCTCCTTGTACAAACCTTCCATAAATTCAATGTCGTTCCACTTTTCATTTTTGAGCTAAGCAACATACTCACACACGCAAGTATGGTTATTTTAAGATTTAATGGTTATTTGGATTCACTGGACCTCAAAATGTGTAATTCTATTAAAAAATGGAGTTCAAAATTTTTCAAAATATCAAAAATTTTCTTTTTATATATTTCATATAGCAGTAAGCGAAAATAAAAATTATAAATTATTTTTACTGGGAATTATATATCATAATTTTTCGATAAGATACTCCAAAGAAAACTCACTCTTCAGTGATATATATATAATTGATATGTGTGGTTCACATTGTAAATACTAGTTAGTACCTTTCTTGAATAGTGGCACAACTAGCAAAAAAGTATTTTTCCGATTTATTCTTTGCTTAACTTGTTCTCTATATGTAGTGTAGTTTCATCATAGAGCGTGGCACATCTTCATTTTCCATAATTTTACTCCGGATAACTGATGTTCCGGTATTAACCTGTACTCAATCTTTCTTGAAAAACGGTAAACGTTCAGATGTTTAATAGTTTTAAAGAGTTTTTTTTCAAAATTTTTACTTAATAGTGCTTTTTCCCACAAAGCGAGGAGTATAGGAAATTGGTAGTTCTTCGCCCAGACCCTTAGAAAACAAAGTGAAATGTAGAAAATGACAGAGTTGATTTAATTTTTTACTGTGATAATTGTACTAGCCAACAAAAATATCAATTTATGATAAACCTAAAACTCACAAAAACTAATTTAAAGAGAAAAAATTTGATGAAGTAAATTTGTTCTGTGGTAAAACAAATATTAAGCTGAGACATGCCTACTAGAAAAATCGTTCTTTGGTCCAAACAAATATCCAAGATTTTGATTTAATAATTAAAAATCATATCACGCAGAGAAGAGAGAAAGAAATACTTTATTCATTCATGCTGCCTAAATACATCGGGTTGCCACATTACACAGCTTACTGATCAATCCGTGACTGGTCATATATTATATTGACATACATAATATAATTGTTCTTCCATCAATGTCCATCATAATTATAATTAAGAATAGAATAATGCTGATAGATTCAACACATGGAGTCCCATGCAGTGTAAGGAATTGTAAGCAGTAGATACATGTGTTACATTGTTCTGAAAGGGGTATGCACGTCACGATCTAGCAACAAATGTAGGAGCATGACATGCAACTATAAAATGTGTCAGCGGTGTGTTAATGGTTCGCTGCACGTACTGTTCCCTTCGATGGATCTCTGTTATCAGCGCAACAAGTTGTTCATTGGACCGCTGGTCTTTTTTTTGTCGGGTAACTCCATCATCCTGCCATCACTTCCAAGCCAGCTGTCGGTATCAACATCCAAATGCGAACTCAATGGTGTAATCAATTTTTAATAAATACAATTTAAAAAATATTTGAATAACTCTATTTTTTTAATCCACTTTCGATAAATTTTTACAGAAGAGGAGAATTATAGCAAGAACAAGAAATGATATTATTTGACTTATTAGTTCTATAAATACAAATATGAATTCTAACATATTTAAACAGAGTACTCGATTTTTTATTGTAATGGTTTTTAATAATTTAGATTTTATTACAAAATGATTCTTGATTAAGATGTCAGCAGCAATAAAGAAGCAGCTCTTTTTTTTTCTGTCCTGCTGTTTTTTCCAATTCCCAATTCCCCGTTAAAAAAAAATGATAATAATAAAAATAGCTTATTTTCATGATGTAATAAGAGAGTAGCTCCAATCTTTATATCCAACATTTACTGCTAGATAGGACATTATCCACTTTACTTACATAATAGTACTGGAAGGGTATAACCTCTATAACATAAATATGTCAGAGTAACAGTAGCGTAGTTCATCTTCAACTGCGTGTTTAAAAATTAATTAACATTATTATATAAAGTGCATTAACTGAAAAAATATTTGTTTAATATCAATTCAAGTATCTATTTCTTTGGTTTATTAGTTCTAAATTAATAATTTGTATTTCAATGGCTATTATATTACCTACACTATGGTTTACTGAATAAATATGTTTACTAAATAAGTATTTTATAAATTATCTATATGACATTATTTTAACTTTTCACAAAACAGGTAAAGGATTTAACTTCAAAACTTACGTTATTTAGGGAATTCAGCCCACAGAGTTTTTATTTTAATATCTTCCGTGAAATCTAATCTAACCATAGGGATTTCATGAAATCTCCATTTTCATCATTTCCCTGTGACAAATAGACTATTGAGAAAGGTTTTAGGCTTTTCTGCGACCCACAGGAACAAAACATTAGGCATATAATGAAAGGTTTTCATAGGCATGTGGCTGTAATTTATTTAGATGCAACACACACATATTATCATTAAACGAAACAAAAATCCAAATTAAAAAAAAAATGCGCTTGTCATAGGCTGCAATAGACTTTACAACCTTAGCTTGACTTATCACAACACCTAATGCCACAAGGATAGATAATACATTTCTAGTATTATGTATTCATCCATACATGCATTATACTGTTATTTACTCGTGAATGAAGGATACAAAAAAAAAGTGACTGTAATTGTTATCGTGCCAGCTTAATTCTAGTGGAATCTAATTCACTACACGAAACTTTTTAAAAAATTGAAAACGTGATCTTATTACATCCTTCCTAGTTCCATAAATACAATGGTATTTGCAAATGGTACAATGGTATTTCACAAATACACTGGTATTTGCTTCTTATGATAAAACTGTCTTTAGCGGACCCGGTTAATTACCTTATTATGCTACCCATCTCAGAGTTATTATAATTAACAACAATTTTTACCACATTTTTTAAAAATTATTTTATTGAGTTATAAGTGTGCTGATATTCACTGATAAAAGTTTAGGAATATGTAAATTTAAGGTTTTCCCTTATAATTAAGAGAAAATCAGCCATCAAACAAAGTCCTTCTGTAAAGCAATCTTTTTTATTTAGTGATTGGTCTTTTTGTTTTCTGTCATAAATTTCGGATGTTATTTAGTATGTAACAGGAATATATAATCCAAATATAATGCCTATGAAACCGCGAGGCACTATCGGCAATGGCATTGTGTGGAGTAAATACTTTTTTTATAGGAATATAAATTTTTTTTACTTAAGAAATGAAAAAAATACCAACGGTTTTAGAATATTGTGTATAATCAATCCATTTTAAAAAATTAACGATGCAGTTATTAAATAAATCCTTTTAAGTTATGGCTTATCTGAAATAAAATAAAAGTTTTTAGTAATTTTTTTTTCTTTTGAATCTATGAAACCATTAAATTTTACGATAGCTGGTGTGCTATTAAACGAATGACCTAGAATATTTAAAATAAAAAATAATGAATTCAAGAGGAGAAATGTTGATTTTTTTAATCTATCGACTAGTTGAATAATATTCAATTATTCGGTTTTATTAAATAAAACTACAGAAACTTAGTGATATATTTTAAATATATTTATAGCTCTCTATATTACTATATAAAGTTTATTTATTTTTTTAAACCCTCTATTTCTTCTTTTTTGTATGTTTTTAAAAATACTTTGTTTCTTTTATGTCATAAATATGACAGCTACTCTTATTCAACAACATAACGTCGTATTTCGTATAGTAAATCGCCGATCGTCACTATATGTCTAGCATAAACAATTAATCAGCTTTAAAAGAAAGACCCCTTCATTATTCCCACCTACTGACTCACATTATATATTATTATTTTGATAATTATATAAATATTATTGATAATTATATAAATATTATTAATCATGTTCATCGGTGTATGGTTTCATTCCTTCTGACATTCTTCTCTCTTTCAATCAATACTGTCTTAGTAAAAGGTATGCATAAAAGTGCATGGATTTGCTTTAACAATTTATATTTTTTTTTTATAAATTTATTTATGTGTACATTTATCTTTATATTTAAATAGCTCTCCCTAAGATCAAAGATGACTGGTAGACTTAACTGACAAAATGTATTATGAATTATAGAATTTAATCCTTGATTTTCTCTTTCAAATAACACAATGTATATAAAAGGAAACTCAGCCTGACATTGCTAAATTGAAAATACATTTAAGACATGGGTTGGACGTAGAATACATATCCTATGTGATACGGTCAACGGATATATCGTGTAATCAATTACTGTGGAGGAGTATTATTGTCACAGGTAAAATATGACTGGTAGAGAAAAGGAACAAATCAGCCTAACCTGGGGCCTATATATAGCTGGACTGCGCGGGGTATTAAAAAGTTTGATATATGGCCACTGGTTCTGCTCTCCCTACATAAATCTTAAAAGGCTTTGTCGTAGCCTCGACCCCACTCACTAACTCAGCCTGTCTCGGGGCCTATTTCAGGCTAGTCTTTAGTCCAATCCTTTCTTATTTACATTACACTCCCAAATACATCGCTTTATTCCTTGAAACGTAAAGTTTAATTAATAGAGTCCGAAAATAAAAAATCTAAGAAGTTGTTTCAAACCGTTACGAGTATTGGTTCCTTATTGAATGAAACATTTTTCTACTGCTTTTATGTCAATACAAGTGGGGATTCCTGTCTTTAAAACCTTTTTAATCACCATGTTAAAACAGCCTCACTCAAATTAACTATGTATTTTTGTTGGTAAGCTTTAAAAGAACAAAAACACACTGGTTGGGATATAAACATTTATTTGGTTAATCTAACATTTATAAAACTTAAACATAAAATAAACAAAAGATGAATAAAAGTAAAAATAAAAAGACTAATTAGATAAATAAATTATGAAAACAAAAAGAAACTAATTTACAAAAAACAATAGATATATATACTGATCGACGAAAGGTTGATCCACTCCGATATGTCAGAGGAAGGATGTGTAAGTCGTAGCCCTGGCCAAGATGGTCACACTTGCACTTATTAAGGACAAACGGGGTCTAGTTGTTTTTATGAATTATGCGAGCCGAATAATTAGCAACACTCATATTCAAGTCAAAGGCCAGAAACACAGAAGAAGTCTGGCTCCAGACTTTAATGTTGATTAACACACTCACAATGTCAATAAATAACACCAAAAAGACGCAGACAGGGCTGGTTACAAACGGTCATGGCCACTAATTAGTCGGAAATCAGATAAATGAAAAAAAATTCTCTAAATATACCTTTCTCTAAACAGACCCTACAGTACGCCATACTAAGCCAGACATCCTCCTTATAGATCTAAGAAAAAAGAAAGCGGAACTTATTGATGTTGGGATCCCCAACGATAATAATATAAGCTCCACTATGGGAGAAAAACTGAGGAAATGCCAGGAATTGAAGGAACTTTATATTGGAAGGCGTTACAACTACTTACTACCGGTACGAATGGCCTCATACCAAAATCAACAGTGGCAGGCGCGAATAGTTTGGGGGATGTGCACAGAGAAGCTCAACAGTCGGTTCTCTTCACAGCACGTATAGTGCGAAAATTTTTAAATATTTAAATCAAAGAAAAAATAAATAATAATATGAAGGTGGTTGTATTTTTAGGTCCTCCACCTCAGATATTCAACCCTCAATAGGGGAAAAAAACCGTACAAGATAATAATAATAGCATATCAAAAAAGGAAAATTGATAGATTCAAATAATATCTCTTTGATAATGATGTAATCAGAAGCCGCGATGAAAGTGAATCCTACAAACATCTGAGGATACAGCAGCTGCTAGATTTCAAGAAAGATGCTGAAAAGCTATTCGAGGATAAATAAAAAAAACGGGTAAAAATTATTCTCGGAACTTATCTGTTGGGGAAGAATAAAATAAAAACTTTGAATGAATGGGTGATACCGGCTTTAGGCTGTTCGTTTGGCGCCCTTAAATGGACACATACAGATCTGGATGCACTAGATTCTTACCTCAGAGTGCAATTAGTTAAATCCCAAAAATGTCATCCCAAATCTTCTGTGAAAATAATTCCAAGAAAAATAGGAGAACAAGGGCTTTCAAGCTAAAAGCTTGCCGCAGCGAAGAAGAAAATCTTCGGAACTACTTCCAAGCCAACATAGCTTCGAGAGTCAGTCATCTCAACTATTGTGGCACTGGGCAACGGCTACACCGCGCTAAGCCTTTAAAATGAAAATCTTCCCTTTGCAGTGAATCAAGAACTTCTCCTTGAAAACTGGAAATCTAAGAAACCGCATGAAAGATTTCACCATAGTTTATCGGAAGGAGGAATTGATAGGAGTACGTCCCTAATATGGCTTCGCGAGGATGCCCTTTTCCCAGAAACAGAAGGATCTATTTTCGCCATACAGGGCCAGGTGATAGCTACTAGGACCTACAGTCGCCGTATATGTGGAGAAAGGATACCAGAATCTTGTCAGATGTGTAGAACAGCATCACAATCAATTCAGCACATAACAACTTGCTGGAAAAGAATATTTACTGAGGCAAAACAAAATCGTCCATCAGGAATTAGCCAAAAATCTTCTGAACATCAGGCCTTATAACAAGTACAGCCCACAAGCGATCATTGATATCATGCGATAGGGATGTCAAGCTCTACTGGAACCAGGTTATCATTACCAATCACACAATTCCTCATAACGTGTCTGATATTTTACTAATCACTACGATAGGAAAATATGCAACACTCATAGAAATAGGCGTACCATCGAATTAAAACCATCACAAGATGGTAGCCGAAAAAATTCGTAACTATCAGGATCTAGGAGAGGAATCAAAACAACTGTACAAGCTTGAGAAAGTCAGGTTGCTGCTGTTGATTATCTCAACCAATGGTCTGATCCCGGAGACGACACTGGAGAGCATTAAGGATCTGGATCTGTCGTTGAATATTCTGGTACTAAAGCTACATTACTTGGGCGTTGCAAGTCATAGTCAGATTCCTCAATATAAAAGATTTTTTTCTCGCCTCATCCTCGACCTAAGCCCGGGTACAACATACGGAACCTAATAGCATTAATATGGTCAGGATTACAGGTTTAAAGTATTACTTATTAAAACTGATAATTACCCTTATATATACATAAGAAGCAAAAGTTTAAGACATGTTTCTTTGTTTGTTGGAGTTTTAGAGAGTAAAACACATGTTTCATAACCATTGGGAAACATGTTGTTTAATAGAATAATTAATGAATAAAACATAGAAAGTTAAAGAAAACATATGATTCTTTTCGATTGAGCTTCATACCTATTGATGTACTTCTCTTTTTTCACGCCTTTCACTATCACTGGTGGTCACACTCATCAATGGGACCCTTTATAAATCAATAGAGCAATTTTATCCTTTAAGGAGCAAAACTGCTCACTTCCATGATCATATAAAAAATTGCCACATTAGTCCTTGTTTCTAGCAATATCTCCGTTTGTTTAGCATTACATCTCTTTAAATACAATAAAAGAGAATTTATTTGTATTCATCATTTTCAAACACCTTATTTAAATACGGACTGCGGATAAGGGAAAAGTTTTCTCAAGTAAAACCTCTTTTATTATGGTATTCTAAAAACATTGGCTGAGATTTTTCAATCTCGTCCCATACAGAGTAAACATTCATAACTCCATTACGAAAACTTTCAAGACGGCTATATGAGCAAAGAGGGATAAAAGTTGAAAGTAAACTTTGACATGCTTGTGTATTTTCGAGAGGAAGGGCTCAAATTGAACTCTAATCTAAATATAAATTTCCCCTCATAGAATCGTAATTTTATTGAGATTGTATGAATTGAATTTGATGTTAGCTTTAGAGCTCATTATAACTATTTTATTATTAATAATGACTAATAATTGAGAATGTAAATTAAAGATCAAAAGCTGTAATGTTACAGGAATTGATAACTGGTGATCTTTTGTTCCATGGCTTCAAAATTCATCAAACCTCGACAGAAATTCAGATCATAGAAAATAAATTCAAATAATGCTAATTTGTTTTTGCTCGCAATTGCAATTTTCGGTGTTACAGTTTCTAAGTTTTTTCTGCACAAAAATCAAAATCTAATAAACATAACAAGAGTAAACAGTGCAATATCTTGTTAGGCTAAATTTTGTTGCATAAAATATAACGCTTGAACATAATTTCTCAAACTAAACACATCTAGATTATGTTTAAGAATATTTACTTATTTAATTTAAAGTTTAAAATTGACAAATTTGAGGTATAGCTATACATTAATTAACATATAAAGAGTCGGAATCAACCTAAAAAACAAAAAAATGACGAATGCCCATGTAATAGTTATTAACCAGTGACTTAGGGAAACTATGAACAAGTATCTAAAAAAAAAAAATTAGCTTGTTATAGAGAACATTCAGTGTTGTGGTTTGTAATAACGATTCTCAGTCCGCTTCTAGTCCTTCATTCTTCCATCTGACTTTGCTGTGACCAATGGAGATTTCAATTTTTTTTCATTATTATTTTTATGTTATTTATGTATATCATCTGAAATAAAAATCCAACAAAAACTCAATTAGCCTGAGCATTATGAATATACCTATTCATTTATAATCAAACGTTTTGAAGTTTTTCTAAATTGACTTATTACTTAGTTATGTTAGTTTTTGGTTAATAGTATATTCTTATGTAAATAACAAATTAAGCGAAAGTAGATGCTGTGTGTAATTTTAGGAGAAATTAAATGGTTAATTTTGTTTGGTAGAATATTTTTAAATATTTCTTTCTAGACAGTGCCTTGCAATTGTTTTCTTAAACTTGAGGAAGTTTTAAGAAGCTGATATGTTGAATTCCAGTCTTCATAATAGGAATGTAAAATCAGCTTTATCATTGCCCATCAATTATGAAAAAAAATAGGTTTTTAATCAGAGTAGTTTAGCTTTTATGTATTAGTGAACTTAATTTAATTCAAACAGGAAAAGGTAAGCTTTCAATGTATTAATATTATAAATTAAATAATAAAGTCAATTACTGCTGCATTGGGTGTTTTATACTCATTTTGTGATTTTAATACATGATTTTATAAATTTTAGGTTTTTCATTGCACGTTATCTGTTTTTCTACTGCTCGAACATTCGGTCTCTATTAACAAGTATTAAAAAAAAATAATTAAGCATAATTGTAATGTTTATCAAATCAATGTTAAAATATATATTTACATAGTTTAAAAAGTGTTTAAATACTCTGTCATATTATTTATAAGCATTAAATCTTTTCCAAAACTAGTACTGAATTTCCAAAATAACCTTTTTGGTAACATAATTAAATAAAACACACGAATAGTAAAACTTAATAAATTGAAACAATTAGTATAAAACTCTAAATTTTCTATACTGGACGTTACACTTTGTGTGTATTTTTTCAATTAGCACTATAGACGCGTTATGGTGTTTAAACAGAACTTGCTTGAGCACAGACAGCTTTGTGGAGATACTTCAACCTGACATTGCTACGAAGGATGGTTTCCGTGGTACAATGGCAGGCTCCATAAACGTTCCCATTCGAGGTAATTTGGTAGTATCCTTCCTACTCATCCATTTAACATGTATGTTAAATATCACACCCGGTAACATGTCTGTTTAAATCCTCATGAATTATGTCATAAGGATAAGAAGGCGCATGCAGATTTTTTTCTTCCCCCATAGCAGACCGCCCATGAACCACACCTTCGAGTAATTAAGTTTATTATTAGTTTTAATTTATCTTTTATTAGTTTAGTTTATTTTATTATTATTATTACTGATTAGTTTTAACTGCTTAAGTTGGATGAAGTAATGCAATTTTATGTTTATTCAATTTTATAAGTTCGATAATCCTATTTTTTAGCTGGTGTGATTTAGGAAGAGTAACTTAATGGAATCGTATTTAATCAGGGAAATGATCTATGTCCACCACACACCGTATAAATTGCAACTTACCATGCTATCCTGATATTATAGGGTCGTTTTTTGTTAGCACATTTTTTTTAATATCATTTGATTATAAACTTAACATCCCTTAATAAACTTGATATGTTTATTGGTAAAAAAAATAGTACACTTAACACTTATTGAATAATGATTAATTCTTACAGACCGTTAGACACACATTACAAAACCTCTTATCTTAATGAGGCCTATATATCTTATGTAGAATAACAAGGTTTTCCATAAATTAAGTTTCCTATGACTAACTTATCACAACAATATTCATGCTAGTGATAGTAAAATACAAAAAATGCGAAGAATATAATTCATTATTAAATATTATGGAGGCAAATACACTTTTATATTAAATATGTTAATTTATAAGTTAATAAATATGAGAATATAAATCTAAAATTAACATTGTCCTTGATGATGGTTGGATCGGCCGAAATGTTGAACATGTAATATGATCTATTATTGTTAGTAAAAACGTATTAACGTTAATATTCAGAGCTACCTAGGTTTCTGAAGTTTTGTCTTTATTTCGTTCCTGATATAATGTTTATTTATAAAAATAACGGATTTTAATTGATCAGAAAACAGAGTACAGTTACTAATTTTGTCAGACAAAACATTTTTAGAAAGTTAGTGAAAGGAAAGTGGACTTTCTTTAATTAAAGCCTACACTCTGAATAAGGCTGGCGTTGTTTAAGATTTAAAGGAAGAAAATTTTATCGTAATTAAATCAGTATTCTATAGGCTCAAGACCCAAAGTTTGTCCTGTTAAGTTACAAAGAATGAATTGCAGTAAATAAGGGAGATGAAAAGTAAAGTATTGTGAATTTTATTATGAAAGATATAAATTCTTCAGAGTTTATTTATGGCTGGATTCAGGATACCTCAAAATGTTTATCGGCGTTTAAAACATGAATTAAAAGTTTTGTGACAGAGCAATACTTTCCATTACTGTATACCATATAAGCGTAGTGAAAGTAAAAGTTAAAAATAATAATAAAAAAAAAAGGGAAAAACACAAGCAGAATATAGAAGGTGAAAAGAATAAAAAAAAAAATGTATTTTAAATTAATCATACTTTACCAACAAATGTTATGTATTAAAAAAAAAATTATACGAAGCACCCTATTGCGGTTCAGCTATACACTTTTTTCAATAAAGCATTTTTCTTCTTTCTTTAAAAAAATTTAATTGGAAACAATTACCTTATTTGACATATTTGAATAGTAATTAAATTATTTTCACATATCCTACAGCAATACATTATCTTATACTACACACACATGGACTCTTGGATCTATTACTAATGTCTGAATGTGCATAACAGAATGTAATATTATTTATCATCAATCACAAACAAATTTGAATTCAATAATATTTTTTAGGATTAAGAAGGTTACCCTCATAACTTTATTAAATATTAGACCTTCACAATCATCAAGACAACACAAGTGATGGAAAAAAGAAACAATTAATGGAGAAATAGTCTGGATTAGGTACCTTTTTGGGGAAAAATTATGAGAAAAATGTGACAAATGTGTAGTTAATAATATTTGGCATAACAAATACTTCTCGTTCAGATTCCTTTTTAGCCCCATCACTGTTAGTCGTTGTTAAATTATTTCAAACAATAAATGTATTGATTAGTATTTGTATGCATTATAAGGCTTGCATTATAAACTTGAGTTTCGGGTAACAAAATTTTCGTTAAAATCAATTAACTGGAATTGTCACTTTAGAATTTGATTTTACACATTTTAAAAATGTTTCAAAAGCGGCTTAAAATTTCAATTGAGCGGTCCTTAATATCGGATAGGTATTATTCTCATTCAAATAGCCGAACGCTAAAATGACAGATGTAAAAAAAAAATCTTCCTTCATATAAGATTTCATATTTAAATTAAACATTGCACATATTTACTTATTGTATTTATACTTTTGTACAGACGTAAATTACATTAAGTAAATAAATAAAAAAATATTTAAATTAAATAATCAATTTTTATTGCTAACTATAATAAGACATAGATAAATTAAAATATTTAAGAATTTAATTAATAATTAAATGAGGAAAAACAGTGATAGAATTTTGAATCGGAAAAAGTAGAAACCTCCCAATCTCATCAGATTGTATGTGTATATATGTATACGGTTTCATTATGCTTTGTTAAGCTGTTGAATTCTTAGGAGAATATTTTTTATTTCTACCTTGTGAAGATCAAATTACAATAGTAAGTTAAAATTGTGTGATTCGCCTGGCACCAATTTTTTTCCTTCAATATTCTTTTATAACTCTCTAAGCATATTTTTTTTCTGAACCCGATACATTTTTTCTCTCATAACAAATATTTCAACGAGATCAAATTTATTTTCAAAATAAATTATAACAATACATATTATATTTTAAGCTGATATAATTTCACTCATAGTAAAATTTAATCACAATTAAAAAAAAGGAAATATTTACACGGATATAAGTATATAAATACACATAATTGATAATTGAAAAAAGTAATAAATATTAAAGAATTAATAAAAAAAATCTTAAACCTATAAAAAATATGTTATTACTTCTGGTTATCCTTTTATTGTGTTTTAAAGTTTAAATATATTATTTGAAATGTATGTTGGCTATTAAAAAATATATCTTTTATAATAAATATCCCGCAATTGCTAAGCTTGGATGTTTAAAAATCGACCTGTTTTTTTAACCGTAGGAAGTTTAATCTTTTACGACAAGAATTTTTTATGTGTTTACAGTTTCCTTATAAAATGGGGTGCACTGAGTAGAGCGGCAGAGGACTAAGAGGTAAACTTCCTAACGAAGGAGTGTTTTTTCTGAGCTGGTTGGAGATGACAGGTCCACCAATCAAACCTACCTCTGCCACCAACATTTACTTTATTATCTGTCAGCTAAGGCTGACTTCTAGCCTCTCTTCTTTCACAATTTCGTCTTTCCTGCTTCCAGTATACAAGATAAACGATTTAATTTTTAAGTTACTAAATTGGGATGTATAATCTTATAAATCGTAAATTAATTGAAACGTTTGCTATAATTATCATTTGAAGTAAAATTGCTAAGCTATATATTAATATATATATTTAATTTAATATGGCATTATCTAAAGTTGAAATGGAAAATATTCCATATTTTAATGGTGAATTGAATAATTTAGAAAATTTGATATGCATTGTGAAACAATTAAAAGAAAAGTTATGTGATAAAAGTAATTCAT
>NW_027116540.1:4614-5155 GCF_000696795.3 Halyomorpha halys | reverse complement strand
GTACAATTCAAGGTCTTTATACAGAAACTCTTGACTACCTATATATTTTTATCGATATAAAACTATTTTAAATTTATCGTTATAAGTTTAATTTATTCTCAGTCCTACTGATTTTTTTTCCCTTAGGTCCTATGGGAATCTCAGTGGTTATTGATCTGTCTTAAAAAATAAAGTTAATCGTCTTATTTCCCGGTCTGATGTGTTTCTATTGCTACCTCTAGTTTCATTTTGTCATTATATATGTATATATATATAAAAAGGAGAGTTAAATGTGTCATGCGTGCATATAAATATTAAGCGTGGTACATTTCATTGAGATGAATATATATGGGTATATTCAGTAATTGTAAGGTATATTTTTAAAATTACAAAGAAATAAATTAAAATGAAAAATTACAATTCAAAGAATAAGATAAAATAAAGATTAATAAAGCACATAAAGATTTCTTAAGTTATTAAAGTATAGGAATTTGTCTACAGAAGTGTAAAACAGCTAGAAGATAAGGATTCATCATATCGCTTTTCCTATGGTATTATGATG
>NW_027116540.1:0-744 GCF_000696795.3 Halyomorpha halys | reverse complement strand
ACCGAAAACGCTTTGCGCATGAAATCGTCAGTTCAAAAGTCTAACTTGTGTTTGATCAGATAAACCTTAATTTATTTTGTTGTTATTCTCCACAACCTACGACCTTATGTGATACATATTTTTCTAAGGTTTCCCAACATTTTATAACGCGGGATAATGTGTTTTCAACCTGGAGAATTTTTTTTTTCTTTTCTCATTATGTTAATTATCAAATCACTTTAAAGTTTATATTTATTTATTTTTCTTTACTAATTAAAAAGTGCGATGGTTATTTATTTTAAATAAACTAAATTAAAGGTCCTATCATAGAAGATTGTTAACAATCAAGTCATTTAAGGCATGTCGGACTATTGCAGAGAGGATAAGACTTAATCGACCATTGGTTTACTGAGTTAAAACTGCTTTGAAAATAGACTGGAATCAAGTGGGATTTGTACTTGAATATTTTTAATTTAGTAATAGGGGAAAACAACTTTTCAAAATAATATACAATTTAAACTACGATTATTACTGCAACTTTTGTTTAGGATACAAACATTGAAAATTTAATATAAAATTATTCCCAAAACTAAAATTTTCTTTTTCATTAGGGTGTGCGCGCTCAACGAGTCCGCCTGCGAATCTAGGTATAGTACAAAAGCCGGGAAGAAAAAAAGTCTGTTATTTCACCCCAATTTTTTATTACTTTAGTGAAAACTAGGTATAATTACTAGTCAAAACTGATAGGCAGGGGGAATAAAAAAT
>NW_027116539.1:130233-137320 GCF_000696795.3 Halyomorpha halys | reverse complement strand
GTCATCAAAATGCTGGCTTCTGATTGGCTCCTCAAATCACTGTCCCAGCTCGCCCATATTCCCTCTACTCTATACATGGGGAACTATTGAACATAAATAGCTTTATTAGAGTTCATATTTTAGAAAATTTACTCTACTTTTTTTTTAATATTTATTTATTTATATTTACAACTATACATTATAATACATTTGGTAAATCTGATCTATGTTGAATTGGAGTGTTACAGGCGTGTAGAGAAACTACCTGGTAGCACTCTAATGACATTTTACATTAGCTGGTCTCGTGGTCATCTTCTTTTCAGACACCTCGGAGGAATGTCAGGAATGGAAGAGGATGCAAGGTTAGAAACTAGGAGGTTTGAGTGGTTAGGGAGTTTATAATGGAAGGAGTGATATCTGGTTCGGGCTAGATCGGTTACATAGAGAACATTAAGGTCTTTATGATTTTATTTGTGACAAAGTAAGGAGCATTGAGGATTTTACGAAGGACTCTAAATTATAATTTTAAATGATTTCCAAGATTTTCTAGTGAAGTTGGTAATTTTAAATATATAAAGCTGTGAATAAAAAATATTTTCTTAAACGTTTTGAAACAACTGTCATTTTTATTACCCATTCCTATACTTGGCAGACTCATCAATTTTGACTAGTAATTAAACATAGTTTTCATTAAAGTAATGAATCCTCTTTCTCCTCTTGGGCTCTTCTACTATCAAAAGTTGTAGAGGTACTGATTTTCGTTTTCATTTATAAAGCTAAAAATTCTACTAGATAGACCACGTGACAGACCACGTGGGTGGTTAAGGGTGGGTCGGGCCGAATATTTGAATTCAAATCTCCCGCCATGTGTGACGTCATCAAAATGCTGGCTTCTGATTGGCTCCTCAAATCACTGTCCCAGCTCGCCCATATTCCCTCTACTGTATAGTTTTCTAAAAAGCAACATAGTTTATGGCGTTTATCTTTGCAGTAATAGTAGTTTCAATATATTCGACAAAGAAAATCCACAAAATGTCACAGGAACCATAAGATTTACAGATGTCTGCCAGTACTCAAATTGAATGCACTATAGAGTATTTAATTACATTTATATTCAACTCCAACAAATATAAACATCATAAACTACTTTATAGTACGTTAACCAGATTTAATTTGAGTGCTAATAGACATCTGTACGTGAAGTGGTTAAGACAATAAATAATTATTTGCCAGAGCGAGATTTGAACCCAGGTTTTCTTAGAGTTAGTAGTACAACAGACTTAATAAATACCTTAGTTAATTAATATAAATTGAAACCGTTCATTTAAAAATATCTACTAATTAATGAAGGTATTTATATTTAAGCCCGCTGTGAAACAAACTCTAAAAGCCTAGATTCGCACAACGCTGCGGCAGATAATTATTTTGTTAATCTAGCCTTGAGTCAACTCTGTGGGTTCGGGGACCCTCCTGGTCAACCCAGCCTCTACGAAATAGGTAACTTTACTTGGAAAAAATCTGGCGGTTGAACGTTATCTTTAACAAATCACCTCGTAAAGTTAAAGTATAGATAATTATCATTGCCCTTGTAACTTAAAAAAAGAAATGGTTAATTATTAATTACTAAACTATATATTAAGTGTTTTATTATAATAGAATAGTTTATAGTATTAATAATTTTGTAATGTATATATTAATAATTTGATGGATTTAATGAAGTCGATGATCTCGTTAGTATCCTTCACACTTTTACAATGCTCATCTTCCAAGATGTACAATAAAATGCCATTGCCTTGGGATATATGGCCTATCAGGGTAAGTGCCTTTTTTGCCGACTTTTATAGTTACAGTTCTTCTTTTATAGGAAATTAAAAAAACTAAGAAATTAAAAAAGAAAAAAAGTTATATCAATAAATTCACGTCAGTTATTTTTTTATTAATTTGATATAAACCAAATTAAAACTTAATCAATATTGTCTAATGACCGAAAGGAGTGTCGACTGACTAGCTAAGCATAATTCTAATTATAACGTTAACACATAATTATTTATAAATAATAGATACAAATATAATTATATCTTTATAATTATTTCGGTTTTGGTACAACTAAAATGGGAAAAGTTACATCTGTAATGAAACATGTTTTCAATTAATTAATTGAAAAAAGTTAAGTTTAAATTGGGATAGGATTCTATTTTTTATATGAGCTATGAATATAATGTATGAATAGAACAAAATTATGTTTTTGTCTAAGGCTAAGAAGAAAGAAAATATAATATAATATAATACAACAATATAAATAACGTTAATATTTATTTATAAATATTAACATCAATAGTTGATTATTGTTTGAAGTATTTGATAGGGTTGTAACTATGTCATCATCTCTTTATTACATTCGTAATCCAGACGTTGAAAAATGTAGGAAATATAGAAGTTAATGGGATTTTTTTTTTTTTTACTTCAGAATACAATCAGAAAAAAAAACCTTAAAATGAAAAAAAAGTATGTGTTACAAACATAGCGTGAGAAAACTATACAAAAAGAGTGAGTAGTCAGAAGAACTAGTTTGTAGAGTTACTACCACTGTAAAAAACATTAATAATAAAATATCTTTATCGAATAAAAATACATGTATATTTTTTCTGTTTATTTTATCTCTCAATTTTATTTTATCTATATATATTTCTCTAAACATTAACTATTGCTACCAAATCAATGTATATATTCTAGTATAGATATGATAATATTAGGAGGTCAGTATGCATTGGCAAACGAACTTCGGTGTAGATTGCCTTATATTATATAAAAAAAAAAAAAAGATTGTTATCCAAAGTCCAAATAATTTTGACTGCTCATTTTAATATGAATAATACAAAGGAAGAAGAAATAATTGTGTCACTGACTGTGCAAAAAGTCATAAAATATGTTTACAAGCTGTATTTTTCAGAATAGCTTTCTAAACAAAACCCATTTTGTTTTTTTTATTTTAACGATTTGATAATTATGCATTTTTTGTTTTGCTTTTTATGTTTAGTTCAGCATAATATAGTGAATTAAAAATAAAACAGACAAGAAAATTATAAAATGCAATCTACGTGAAAAAAATCAGGTTCTCATCTCTTTCATATTAAATACAAACCTAGAACCATTTTAATTTTAGTGGCAATAAATATACCTTAAAAAAGGAGAGTAATAAAATAAATCATCATTAAATTTCAAAACTATTGTGTATATTTGATTTTGATTTTCACGTCGGGAAAAAATCGAAACAATATATTTTTTTAATTAATTTTCATTTTTTTTAACATACTTCTTCTTATTTATAAGCTTATATGTCATACAAGTAAAATTTAGCTTATAAGTAACCGAAGAAGAAAAAGGACATAGTACTATACATTCTGAAGAAAAGACTGCACTATTTGCACTTAGGCTCAAATATTTAGCAGTGGCGGAATTGAACAGGTCCCCTATATTGCTCTTGTCTTTTTTATTTTTCAGGGTTCTTGAAATTTTATTACATAAAAGAAACGAGATATATTGTCGCTATTAGCACCCCGGTTATAATTAAACTATAATAGGGGTATTCATGATATTGTGTTAAATGTCAAATGTTTTACCATGTTAAATGTTATAAGTATACAATTGTGAGCAGCCCTATTTAAAGTCATGTTAAATGGTAAATGCATAAGAGCTCCTTGCGGATTTTCTGAGAAACTTTTTTAGTAACCTTTCCTTCCAAAACCTCATGTTATTTTTTACTTTTAAGTTTTGATTACAGTAATTTATTACAACATGCCTAAAATAAGTGAAAAGTAGAAGTGTAAAAGTTTGGCTACTGATTATATTTTTAAAAAGTCCAAAACACAAAACAAAAAAAACAAAAAAAAAAACACAAACTAGTGAGTAACCTTACACGACAATAAATAAAACGGTGACAAGCTCAGCTGGTCTGTTTCATGACGTCATTCTCCATTTAGCAGACCTAGTAACAGACTTTCAGCCATGTTATATATTATATCGTTTTAACATGGTAAAAGAAGGAAATATTTCTCCATTTAACATAACTTTTTCTATTTAACACACTTTAACATGTTAAACTAAAAATCATGAATACCCCTAATATATAATCATTATAATAACACTGATATGATTATACTTTAATTTCGGTAACATGGTGAAACTTAGGAGAAAAATCTAGCCATATATAATAAAATGAAATGACTAATCTCTATGTCATATAAATAATCATATTACAATATAAACTTAATAAAAATATAGGTTAGGCTCCAAAATTCTACAAAAAGAGTAATTTCACCCCAATTTTTTATTACTTTAATAAAAACTGCAAAATCGAAACAAGAGATACAGTTGTTGAAAATTAAATATACACATAATTAAATTAAATATATTAAACGTACGCCCTCTACAGTTACTTTTTCGAGAAAAACCTAAAATGTTCCTCTATTTTTCAATTATAGCTTCCTATCATTTAACACTAAAAATTTCATTGCAGATTATTTAATAATTAATAAAAATTAAATCAATGAACGGTTAGGGGTGCAGTCATTTAAAAGGAATTACAACAGTACTGCACTCCTTGCACAACCATTGGTTTACTAACAATCAGAACAACGGTTGTGCAAGAAAGTGCTTTAGTCGTATCGCTGTTTTATACGATGTAATTAAATATTGGTCATCGACTTATATACGAACCAATATTTTGACACCTCAGGGATTTATTCTGCTCTGAAAATATACTAGTATGCTAACACGTAAGCTAAATGTCTTCCCATTTTTCCTCGCTATTTATATTTAAAATTTATTTATCTAGAATTGTACACAATAATGCATGTAGTAAATTTGAAGTAAGATCATAATCGCATGATACAGGGACGTAGAGAAACTTACCATTGGCAGCTCTCAAAAAACAGTTTCACATTAGAATGCTTCGAGGCCATCTTCTTTTCAGTCTCCTAAGAGAATTGTCAGGAATGAAAGAGGAAGCTAGATTAGAAACTAGTGGGTTAGAGAGTTTATAATGGAAGGATTGATATCTGGTTCGGGGTAGATCGGTTACATATGGAACATTAAGGTTTTTATGTATGATTTTATTTGTGACAAAGTAAAGACCATAGAGGATATTATGAAGGATTTTGGATTGTAAGGATAGCATAAGAGAGGAATCTGAAGGTTTAGTAGAGCCCTTAACTCAACTCCGGATGTCCAGATAGGCCTTATTATACCTCACTATTTTTAAAGAATAATTTTCAGATTTTAAAAAAGGGTAGAGTAAAACACGAAACGGGCCTCTGACGTTGTAAACAATCAAAATAATGTTAGTACCATCCTTATGGATTTGCCTCCAGACAGACCGATAGACAAAAAATTAAAAATAGTTTCTTAATGAATATGTCATTTAATATTTGTCCTGAATAAAATTGAGTTTATTTAATAAATAATAATAACTGAGGTCCAACAAGATGATATATATACAATCAATATAATCTCCAGAAATATTATACAAATCCAACAAAAAAAAAATATATATTTTATCCTTAAGTTGAGGAAAAGAATACAGTTTCGGGCATTGTACTGTATAAGAAAAAGTTCTTTTGAAACTTTGAAGAAGATCAGAAGTTCAAAAGTGACAAGACACCATTGTCTGGGGGGGAGGGGAACTTATCAAAATTTATTGAGCTGGAGTCATAAACTTTTAGGAGTCATGATTTCTTAGAGGTCAGATGTCGAAGGAAAATGTCATTCCTCCATGCTTCCTTTTGCTCCTCAAATATTTAATTCCTTCATTAAATTTGAATTATTGAGTGTTATTTTTATGAAGAAGTAGGTTCTATAGTAGTTCAATTATTCATTGTGCACTTTTTATTCATAGAAGGTACTTTTTCTTGTTTGAAATTATCCATTTAATAATTAATTTATCAAAGAACGAGCATCACAAAGTAACTTATAATCGGATAATAACTTTTTGTACGAACCGAAATGGATTGTAAAAGGAAACTGTAGGGGTGAAAAAAAATTGTTTATTATATCCTATTATTGTATATTTTTTTTTATGATTATACCATGTATCTGTAATGTATATATGTCCGATTATGGATTGATAAGTATGCTGTGTGAGATGGCAACCTAATGTATTTAGGCAGCATAGATGAATAAATAAAGTATTTCTCTCTCGTAATAAAAAAATTATTATACATTAAAAAGGATCAAGTACACATACATTTAATTAAAAATACAAACATGTTTTTTTGGAAGAAGATAGTAGACCGTATGAAATAGATTATAGGAAGATAGTGGATTGTATGCAGTCGATTATAAGAAGATAGTATACCGTATGCAGTAGATTATAGGAAGATAGTATACCGTATGCAGTAGATTATAGGAAGATAGTAGAACGTATGAAGTACATTATAGGAAGATAGTAGACCGTATAAAGTAGATTATAGGAAGTTAGTAGACCGTATGAAGTAGATTATAGGAAGTTAGTAGACTGTACGAAGTAGATTATAGGAAGATAGTAGGTCGTATGGAGTAGATTATAGGAAGATAGTAGACCGTACGAAGTAGATTATAAGAAGATAGTAGACCGTACGAAGTAGATTATAGGAAGATAGTAGGTCATATGGAGTAGATTATAGAAAGATAGTAGACCGTATAAAGTAGATTATAGGACGATAGTAGACCTTATGAATTAGATCATAGGAAGTTAGTAGATCGTATGCAGTAGATTATAGGAAGATAGTAGAACGTATGAAGTAAATTATAGAAAGATAGTAGACCGTATAAAGTAGATTATAGGAAGATAGTAGGTCGTATGCAGTAGATTATAGGAAGATAGTGGACCGTATAAAGTAGATTATAGGAAGATAGTAGGTCGTACGGAGAAGATTATAGGAAGATAGTCCGGGTGGTTTGCTTTTATCACGTTTTTTTTTTTTATAATTTTCCTTTTTCTTTTTTACTATGGTTTAGGCGTAAATTAATTAAATTATAAAATTTATTGAAGTATAATTATTTCCAGTAATTGCTTTTACATTGATTCAATGTACAGTTATGATAATCTAGACTCATATGGGTGAAACAAAGT
>NW_027116539.1:117726-130113 GCF_000696795.3 Halyomorpha halys | reverse complement strand
AGATTGTATATCTTCAACAAATAAATTCGTTTCAAATCCATAGTCCGAGTGGCGCCACCAGTAGACCAACAGCTGGACTATACTTTTATAAAACTTTGAACTCTCATTGAGTTCTTTATGTCCACAGTTCTTAAGATAAATTTTTTTTCTAAAACTATACTTTTTCTTTTTTTTTATTGATTATCTTTTTAACAAATTAGTTTAAAAAAAAAGAAGATGGCTTCGAGACCTTATATTGTAAAAATGTTTTTAGAGAGCTACCAATGGGTGGTTACTCTACATGCTTATACAATACCATTATGATCTTACCTTAAATTTACTTGATGTATTTTATGTACCGTTGTAAATACCAATAAATAAAATTTTTAAAAAATTATATACTTACCCTACCCAGAGAAATTAATTATTTAAGCCAGACAATAAAGACTCTCTCCTGAGATAATATCACACTGCTGTAAGAATACATTATGTAAATATCACCACTATCAGGGAACACATTACACCAATATGGCGACACCACAATCTCCTCATAATTTTAAATTCCCGTCATCTCCTAAAACGTATACTTTATAACGTCAATAAAGGGGAAGATGAAAATACTGCTTGACTGATATCTATACTAGATTCCAGATATATCTAGATATCTAGATACAGATATATACAAATATAACGCGATAGTTTAATAGTTCGGGCCATTTAACTCGGTAATATCTTTCCTGCGGAACGATCCAATTGAAAGCCCCATCTTCCGGTTCACTGTTTCGTTTATAGAACTTCTATTGAAAAAAACGGTCCAACATAAACTTTTAGAGTTATGGCCTCGTTTGCGATACATTCATGAATTTAAATTAAACGAATATTATTGAGACAGGTCTTTCCAAATTGGCTGTTAGCGCAATACTTTAACTTCAACATTAATCTAAACAATCTTAAATACACAGTTAAAATTAAACTGTTTAAGCTAAAGGTAGGTCACATCATTAATTTTTTTATCAACAGCCAAAGAAGTTTAAATGATTAGGGGCCACGGGCTAAAACTTATTTATTTGGGCCGATGTTTCGGGCTATACTTCAGGCCTTCATCAGGGCTCAAAAACAAAACGAGATAACAACTTTAATTCAGAAAAAAAAACACAAACTTATAAATATACATATTTATTAATATATAATACATATAATAATAATTATAAGATAGTACTTTATACTAACAGAAGATGATGTAAAAGATAAGATTGAAATTAACATAATAATTTACATTCAAATTTTTTCCACAACCTTCCTTTCTTTATTTACATGAGCACTTTCAATAAGTATATCCAAAATTATTATTATTAACAAAAATATATGTTTTACCTAATGTTTCAATGTTTCATAGAACTTGTTGTTTTGACCTGGGCAGAATTGCCTGCATGGAGTTGAGTGTTTAAATCATTTAGTTCTAAAATTGTATTAAGGTAAGATAAATTATAAATAATAATGTTAAGTAATTTGAAATCTTTGAGGATCATATATGTAATAAAAGCTGTTTTGTATAAATTAACCCAGAGAATGGCCGGATTGGCCGAAACGTCGGACTTTTAAGAAAAATAAAATGTGTTAAGACTAAAATGGATAGAAATTAAATTATTTATTTTAACAAAATTAACCAGTCTCAAGAAAGTGTTTAAGATTATAAATTAAATTATTATAATTATTATATGGGCGACAGACCATGGAGATCTAATTCTTCGAGTGATATATTTCCTAATACATCGTTTCTTGACGTTCTTTTTTCGTTCTTCAACCCCACGCCTACTTTTTGTGAGTGCTACCTATTGCTGACAAGCCTCACAAATGCCTGGTTGAGGTTGTGACTGAGTTTTGTATTATTTTGTGCTTAAAAAAAGCTCGGGTGAGACCGGGACTCGATCTGACAACCTTTGGGTTAGTAGACTAGCGCGTTGTCATGGTGCTATCGCTGCCCCCTTACTTAACGTATTAGTACTATCTAATAAATTAATTGTATATTTCCAATTTTTTATTATTAGTTTATTTTTATTTATCTCTTAATTAAGCTTGTTACCTCGTTTTGCTTTTACAACACGTAATTTTAGATACAGAGCAAAAAAATTAAAAATAAATCAAAACAACTAACTGACTGAATCCATAAAAAAACAGAGCAGAAAGGTAGTTACAAATTATCTGTACTATTATAATATTGGATTAGATCGGTGACGTAATAGGTTGTTAAAAAGAAGGGTTTTTAATGAGGGAAGGTTGGTAAATGACGTATGTTAGAGGGAATGGAGTTCCAGAATATGCAGCTCGGGTAAAAGATGATTTATCGAACGCAGCAGTTCGGTGAGGTGGAGGGTATATGTCAAATAAACGGCACCTGGTAGTATGAGATTGGACAGAGATATGAATTGCAGATTTTCTAGGATAGAGGAAGGGCGTTGAGTACTAATTACTTGGAATAGAAAGGAAACTAGAAAATACTGGCATCGGAAGAATGGAGGGGTAAGCCGTAGCGTAGGTGAGAAGATTGCACCAAGATTGATCTGGTAGATTTAGGATTGGACGGACGTCGGATACAGTAAACAGCGATTCGTGGTATCGGCATCGAACTTATTTAATTGTACATAAATTTCAAGTTTTCTTATCGGTTTATGATCATAACACTATTATGCTTCATCCACAGCGTTCAGAACTTTCAAAGTGTAAAAACTCTTCTCAAGTTAAAAAATGACAGTTAGTCAACATTTTACTTAAAAACGAGTTATAGTTTCCTAAACTTCCGAACCCGCTTTACAGGGTCAAAACGTAACTTTCATTCGAGTTCTGGAGTTTTCTATTCGAGTTAATAGGTTCAATTAATCGGTAAATGCTTCAGGAAACAGGACTGACTTTGAAATTTCGATTTTTTTTTGGTTACAAAACGCTACCATTTTGCGCAGCTTCAAACCTTTCTCGCTTCTTTATTTGTATGAAGGAAGGATATACAGACTCTATGACATAATATGAGCAGCTAATATTTGCCGACTGAAATGTACAATTTGACTCCTAATGTTTCCCTTCCCTCCGAGGTGCCTGAAAAGAAGATGGTCAAGAGACCAGCTAATGTAAAATGTCATTAGAGTGCTACCAATGGGTAGATTCTCTACACGCCTGTAACACTCCAATTTAACTTAGATCAGATTTACTAAATTTATTATAATGAACAGTTGTAAATAGCAATAACTAAATATTTAATAATAAAAAAAGTTTCCCTTCGAAATGGAGGATAAAAATGAATCCCACCGAATCACCTTTACTCTTCATTGTACACCTACGGACTGCCCTACAGTACACTTTGATAATGTTGCTCTTACCCCTGTAAAACAAATCTGCAACAAAACCTTGAAATACATCTGGAGAAACGACTAACCTGGATCCACTAAACCTTCGAATTCCTCTCACATCCAATCCTCACAATCCAAAATCTTTTGTTAAATCCTCAATGCTCCTTACTTTATCACAAATAAAACCGTACATAAAGACCTTAATGTTCGATATGTAACCGATCTAGCCCAAACCAGAAATCAATCATTCTATTATAAACTTCCTAACCAGCCAAACCCACTAGATTCTAACTTTGCTTCCTGTTTCATTCCTGACAATCCTCCTAGGCCCCTGAGAAGAAAAAGGCCACGAGACCTTCTAATGTAAAAACATTATTAAAATGCTACCAATGGGTAATTTCTCTGCATGTCTGTATTATGTCATTATGATCTCATATCGGATTTACTAGATGTATGATTATGTACATTTGTGAATTTCAATAAAGATATAAAAAAATGTTTCCTTCACCAACTCCTTTCGACTACTGAGTGATTTATTCTCTAAAATAATGATTCATATCTCTGACATGAGGACATGTTTATGTCCCATATGAAGGAAGCCGTTGGACAATGAAGTACGTGGACGAAAACTGAGTGGAGCAGGTTTCAAACTAAAGAAGAAGAACCAGCAATAGACAATGGCTTTGTACATCATTTTTTTTCTTTATTAATTTATTTCATTAGAAATTAGCTTTATCTCATGATTTATAGTTTTATTTTAATTATATTTTGTTTACATTTTTTGTTAATTATTATTATCTCATTTTGTTCCAATTTATGGTTTTAGTGATATTTCATAATATAACTATTTTTATTTTCTTTAAGGCATTAAAGCCCATTTTTCAATGTTTATTTATTACTCTACAAATACTTAATAAAGAATTTTATGTGAAAACTGACGAGTTTCGAGTTATGGACTTTGGACTGTAGTCAACCACTTTGGCATTGTTAGGAGAGGATGAAAAGGCTGTTTCGCTGAGAATAGATTACAGACCGGAGTGCTGAATTATTCAAATATTTACATTTTATATAAATTATTTTTTCGCAGCCATAGCTTTGATTACGAGCCATATCAATGTTGCATCTCTGCGGGACTTAGGATATCTACATAGTACTAAAACGGTACTCACTGCTGTAAAAGGGAGTCTGATGAATTACCAAAAAGCCACCTAGAAAGCTTGGACATACACACATTAATATATCAGTTTCAAGAAACCATGGCGGCTGCTCATCGTTATTATCCATATCAAATTCAAAATTGAATTTGAAAATCTGTACCATTATCACCCCGGATCAGGGATTCAGTACTGTTTTTTGAACAACGGTTTTACAAGGAGGTGACTATATCAGAATCGTGTTCGACTGACAGATTTTTCCCCAATGAGACTGGGTGAACACCTTTGGGCTCCCAAACCCACAGGGTTAACTCACCGCTACAGTAATATGATAAATAATTATCTGCCACAGCCGGAAACCCACCCAGGTCCTTGAAGTCAGGTATAACATGCCCTCACTAGGCTAACCCTATCTATGTATTATAAAAAACTTTACCCTTCCTAAAGGTTAGACTAGGCAGTGGGGACATGTTGTACCTGACTTCCACCTTTTTTCTTTATGTTTCAATCTGGCAGGTTGAGGTGAGATTACTCCTATGTTTATTTATTTTTTTTATAAGTTTTCTTAATATCTCCCTTTTACATATTACTACCTCACATATGCCATATTTACTTCACCTATCTGTTTTACCTTTTACACCTACCTGTTAATCATATTTATAATTATTTTTAATAAAAATACTCCTACAGTCTAGATCTGTATTTAGAACTTTATTACACTATATTAGTATTTATTAGTAATTTCATTAGTAATTCTTGTTTATATACTTATTAAAAATAACAATTGTTTTCAAATGTTTTTATTTTAACTTTCTGTTAATTCAAAAATGTTTGTACCTTGTTTTTCCATTTAGACCTGACCAAGTGGGACGAAACGTTGGTTAACAATAAATAGTTTTCTTTTACTATTTTGATACCTTTATTGACCGCTACCCGGACTTCTAACAATGTAATATTGTATTGTGAGTATTATAGATATATATATTTTTTTTAAGGCAATCCACGTCGAAATTGATGTTTGCCTGGTTATCTACAGGTTACCAACCTATTCTAACCATAGTTGGGAATCAAGTTGCATTTTGTGGCACCGCTAATTAATGAAAAAGTCAACGTCCCAAGGCCAGACTCGAACCAGCACCGCTCGCAGAACTCAGAACGATAAACTTGCGCCTAACCCCTGAGCTGCGGTCCCTTGTTATCATTAAAATTGTTTTGGTTTTTTCGTTTTTATGTTGTTTTTTCCCCTTATTCTTCTCTTTTTTTTATGAATGAACACTTAGTAGCACTTATACTTAATGCCATTAATTTGTGCCAGATTGTATTAATTTTGTTCGATAAAATAAATGAGTGTCCGACCCATTTCTTAGAGTAAAAATTAAATGAATGGATAATTTTAGAGCTTTAAGTGAGATACTGAACGCTAATTGAATTTACAGATTTTGAAAGATACTCAAAGATAACTAATTATATAATTAACAGTAGATTAGTGAAATATAGCTAACAAATAATAATCCCCGAGCGGGATAAATACTTCGTTAAACCGCTAAGCCACCGGAGCTGCAACCCTGATTTAGCTGCCTTCAGTCCTGCCAACATTGCTGGCAATAAATTACCTCTCCCAAGAGAGTGGGGGAGGGGGTAATTAATCAAACTCCACCGCTAGCGATAAAGAAAACTCTCTCTTCTTGTCTCGAAGCCAAGAATAGCATTAAATCTTGTCAGATCTCTGTGTATGTATCAATATCTATGCACTTTGTAGATATTGTATATACACCAAGTGTATAAAGTATATAAAAGGCTTTGGTATAGAAAAGAGTTGAGAATAATTTATGTTATGCGGGTGTTAGCGCAGAACTGTTTTTCGTTTCCGGTTTGGCAGGCGAGCTTCTTTTCCACTGTTACTCTATTTCCTCTATAAATTAAACAACCGACCAGAAAGGGAAAAAAAAACCTTGATGTAAATATTACAATTATTTAGTGAATGTTTTTATTTTTTAAATTTTCATTTGAGTGCTTGTGAAATTAATTTTCTCTTTATATATAATCATTCCAAGTTCTTGGGACTGGTACTTATTTTTTTAAATATATTAATTGGTATCCATGTATGTCTCAACACTCTTTATTATATCACCAACAATGCAATGTTTCGGCCAATTTGACCATCCTCAAAGACAATCTTAAATATAAATTGTTAAGTATCAATTTTCTAACCTTTCGTTTCATATATGTTTATTTCTCATTAAATATTTTGTTGTCTATAAAATATTAGCTTCATTGTTTCTATCTTATTTATTTTATCAAAAGGGCATTTCGTATTTAGTTGGCCCCGCACTCTACCGACCGATCTTATTGCAATCCAATCTTGATGGCAACTCCGCCGGAGTCAGTCATTTGATTCCAAATTTTTCTTCCTTCTTCCCACCCCCGTACATCTCTCCTGTTTCATCCCTATTCGTTTTACGGACATTATATATTTATTTTTATTTCGTTTTACTCATACCTATTACTATGCTTCTTTTATCCATTGCAGTATATATTTCCTCTTCATTGTTGCCCATGGAATGCAGAAGGGAACAATCCAAAGTTAAGAAGATAATGTAGACTAGTTCTTCACAAACTGGATGCCGAGAAGAAAAAAAAGGGTGCTGTGAAAATTGTCAAGTCCAGTAAGGGTGCTGCGAATTAGGAAACGACCCAATAGACGGTCAGAGTACTTTTACATTACTAGATTAAATAAAGACAAAATATAATATACCTATGGATTTAACAATTAAACTAAGGAAAATGAAATGTATATAGATAGGGAAAGAACCAAAACGTTAGAGAAATAAATAATAAAAATAGAAGATTGAACCTAATACAACACTTGAAAAAAAATTGTGTTGAATTTCTAATTTTTCAAAATTCTTTAGCAATATTCATTTTCAGAGAATCATTCGCTCTTGTACAGTTTCGATAAACCATAACGTACAAACGTACGACAAACTTAAAAAAATCGAATAAACCTCTTTGCCACTTTAATAATAGTTATAGCCGTGTTAGAAAAGTATTCATTCGTATTGGCAACACATTATTCTAAAAGAAAATAAATATCAGGAATATTGTAGACTATTATTTCTTTGATTCGCGGTCATAAGGGCTTAAGTCGAAAATATAAATTTTCAGAAGAGCAAAATCAAAGTTGAAAACATTATATGAAATCTAATTATTGATATTTTTGTAATTGTTTATTTATAAAACAATATAGTAGTAAGTCTATCTGAAGCATAAATACATTATTACCAACCGGTAGCTCTGATTTGGTGCTATATAATAATAGTAATAATACTTTATTTATGAGGAGCTTCAAAGTTACTTAAAAAAAATACAAAGTAAAATAAAGAAAGAAAGAAAAAATAAATACAAAGATAAATAAATTAAAATCATTATAAAAAATGATTATAAGTTACTTTCTCACTTTAATCAGTTGAACAAAAAATGAATAAATAAAAAAGAAAAGAAAATATACACATATTTACAATTTTATGGAGTCTCAATGGATAAGAAATGATTGAACAGGCGGGATTTAAAGGTAGGAAGGGTATTGGAGCGTCGGATGTAGGAAGGGATGGAGTTTCATAAGGATGAGGATCGGATAATGAACGATCTATCGAAAGCAGCGGTTCGGTGGGCCCTTGTGAACAAATCTGAAGACCGGGAACGGGTATTGTGGGAACGAACAGAGGATTTGAATTGAAGGAACTCGGAGATGTATGAAGTACGGCGGGAAAGGATGAATTGGAAGATGAAGGGAGCCAGGAAATACGACGGTAGGAAGGATAAAGCCACTTCAATTCTGTTTAAAATGGAAGACAGAAAAAATACGACATGATCTCCAAATGCTCAAAAAGTGTCTTAAACCCTTATGACCACGTATCAAAGATTTAATATTGATTTTTAAAGTAACCATATTTCGGTGAAAAAGTTTGTTTAAAGTATAAAAAACAACCTCAAATAGTTTGAAACTTTTTTTAAACGATGTACATATACTGATTATTTGGGTTCAATCTGCTATCCCGTAAATTTTGAGGTTCGGTAGAGATATAGATATACTAAATAAAAAATTCAAAAATTATGTAACAATAAAAATGTGTATAAATTGTTTGGTTAATAATTTGTTTGATTTACGATGCAAAATGGTTAAAATTATTGCTACGATTTTTTGGAATATTTCTTAAGCCTAGTGCTAAACGAAATTAACTTAATAATAAATATCCTCTCAACACCAAAATTATTTTAATGACATTAATAAAAGATCTATATATTTTAGTAGTTAACTCAATTTAAGTTAAGTTTGATTCATTTTTCATATTTCACTACAGTTATATATTATTTTATATATAGAAGTCCAGAACTCTTATATTATATACTATAAGATAGAACATTATGTATACCACGTTTAAGGGGATACTCCGGGGATATCCCTAAACGAAAACGGCGACCGTAGAGATGAGCCGAGGATCCTCCTGGCAGTGATGAATATTACATGGGGGGTCTGATCCAGGCGAGGAAGAAAGGGAAACGCTAAATAAACAAGTCCCTCTGCGGTGGCCCCCCTGGCTGGGGCCTATTAAAAACCAAACATCTCCCTCATAAATGGCCCAGGACCCTTTGAACCCGGGCCCTTCACTGCAAAGGACAATGAGCCCCAACTTGCGTTGTCCCTAATAGTTTAATAATAACCCTTATATTTAATCCAAAAGGTTAGGAAAATATGACTAATAATTAAACACTTTTTAATATTTTTTAGAAAAATTATAATTGTTTCTTTAAGCAGAGAGCTATGTGCTTTAGTGGTAAGGCACTGGAATACTAACTCCTAGGTTCCAGGTTCGAATACAGCTGTGATAAATAATTATTTATTTAGTTAATACCCTGTGGGTTAGGGTGGCCCTCCATGGTCCTAGCCTCATAAACTGAATGCACTTGATTAGGGAAAATTCTGGCGGTTGAGCATGATTCTAATCAAATCACCTCCTTGCACAACTGTTAGTCTAGTAACAGTACATCCTTACAATCTATATATAGATAACTTTTTTTATGTTATGTTAATATGTATTTTGGTGGATTTTGTGGGTCAGTCACACGACTATATTGAGGCAATGTTACGCAACTTAATTATTTGAATAGTCATACCCTACAATTAAAAAACAGTTTTTTAGGGAAAGAATTTTTTCAACAAGTTATCAAAAATGTTATTGGATTATTGGTACATAATATAATATAACATTAATAACTATTACAATTAAAACATTATTTACATTTGTCTATTATAGTATTTTCTACATTTCTGTGGTACAAATAAATTTTAAAAAATAAATAAAAAAATTGAGGCACTAAATTTCAATAAAAAAAAAAATATTTGTGAGTAGAATTTAGGTGAAAAATTTAAAATCTCAAATCACAATTATTTTGAAAATCAAGGTAGACTTATTTTTCATCTACCAAGAGAAAGTCATCAGGGAAAAGATACATGCTTTTTGTGTCTGGGTGTGCGATTACAAACAATCCCGTACTTGAATGAATCCAGTGAGTACGATTTCAAAAAAATCTCATTTTGAACCAATAATTCAAGAAAAAATTCTAGAAATTGCCCAACGGGTTTTTCTATACCTTTATAATGTGGCAATAGAGTGTTAATAAATTTGTATATTTTTTTAATATGTTAATATATCAAATAAGGAGCGGGATTACTCAATGGTAAGGGACTGACTCCTAAGTAACTTGGCCCTAATAACTTCAAGGATCCGGCTATGGCGGATGATTATTTATTGTTACTGTAGCCGTGAGTCAACCCTGTAGACTTTCGAAGTCCAACCAGCCAAAGAGGGTATACTTAATTGGGGAAAAGTCAGGTCGTTGAGTGTGATTCTGGCCTAATTAATGGTAAAGAGTTATTTTTTTTTAAATATCAATTATTCAAATATTATGTATATATATACAAAACACAAATTTAAAATAACCATTGTTTAACCAAAACGAAAAAAAAAAAAATGATGAATGCTTTCAATTTTTTTTTTAAATTTTTTTTTTTTTTTTTTTTTTTTTTTTAAATCCCCCTCCCTTGCCATCTCTGGCATACGGGGTGCGGGAGCAGTCGGGTAGTGCGCTGGGGCTTGCGCATGCCACTACTCCCGAGGATCACCAATTTTTTTTCCTTTTTTATTCTTTTGTTAATTATTCAATTAATGTTTTTAAAATGCTTTCAAATATTCAGTGGTTTTATAAGCATATACCCCTTCTCAGCAAAAACCTATCGACAAAGGTCAAATTTTCTGTGTCTGTTGCTAGGAGAAATATGTTTAGAGACATATAATGTATTCCTTGAAATATATTTTATCAAACATAAACAGGAAAAAAAATAAGAATCCATACCTCGATGTATATTAGACAAATAGATAAATAATAGAGAATAATAATTTAGTGTTAGATAACTCGGACAATGGAGGGGATATTGGAAGCGGACATATTGGAGAGCCGACCATCCCAGTCCTCTTCAATTTGCTCAATATTAAATTCCATTGTGCTCCAAAAGAAGACCCCCCCCCTTTAACACTTCTCAATTTCTAACATTTCCAATGATGCTGGTGTTCATAATCTCGAGTTTCCATGATTCAATATTGTTCAATAGTAATAATATTTTAACAACCCGGGACTCTACATCAATCTATTTAACTCTGATAAATACCTAAAATGTGGGTCGAAACGTCGGCATTTGATAAATATTTACTAGTATTTTTTATCTGGACCATCTTAAATATCTTACGGTGAACAATTGACACCCCGTATAGTATTCATGTTCATTAGTTTAAAATGTTAAAGTGTATTAAATGAAAAAAATACATGGTTGAGAGTCTGTTACTAGGTCTGTTTAATGAAGAATGACGTCACGCAACAGACCAGCTTAGCTCTACACCATTTTGTTTGTTGCCGTTTTGTTAGGTAAGTTACTTGTAGTTTGTGTTGTTTTTGTTTTGAGCGTTCTTAACCCATAATAAAGTAATGGAAAAAGAAACAAGGAGAGGAAACGAGAAACAAGTGAGGTGGAGGCAAAGTAATGGGACGTAGCTATTACAAATTTTATTATCTCGTTAAGATTATAAGTTCATAAAGCAAGTTGCCCTGAAAATCCGTTGGGAACTCTTCTGCATTTAGCATAAATCATGCCCTTGACTGCAGGCTGCTTACAATTCTATACTTACAAATTTTAGTATGTTTAAACAATAATAAAATTTAAAATGAGGTGCAGATAGTTCACCGTAGATTAATGATTGGAGAAGTTTGTGGGGGAGTGCGTTGAAAATTGATAACTGATAATTGAATAATAAAAAATTTTTTAATTGATTGATAATTGTGGAATAGGATGGTAGTAGATTGAAAACAGTGACAGATGAAATTTTTTTATTATTCAATTATCAGTTATCAATTTTTATCATTTATGATTTAATTCAATATTTTGTATAATTCTAAATTTGTTTGCATACTATTCCTTTTCAATTGTATGTTTCTCTAAATGTTGTTGTAATCTCTTTTGTTCTATAGCCCTGATGAAGACCTGAAATTCAGGACGAAACGTCGGCATAAAATAAATAAATATGATCTTGTTTATTTATGTTGTTCATTGCTGACCGCACCACCCGACAAACTTCTCCAATAATAAAATTTGTTCACAGACCTTTAAAAATAGGTAATTATTTTGGAACTAGTTTATAGTACATAATTTTTTTTTCTTATTTATTTATTTATTCATATTTAGAACTGTATAAAAAATACAACAAGTAAATTTGATCATAATGACATAATGATATGATACAGGATGTAGAGAAACTACCCAGTAGTAGAACTCTAAAAACAGTTTACAATATAAGGTCTCG
>NW_027116539.1:85980-117676 GCF_000696795.3 Halyomorpha halys | reverse complement strand
AACCACCCATTGGTGGTACTTCAAACATTAATTTCAATTAGGAGGTCCCGTGGCCATCTTCTTTTCAGGCGCCTCGAAGGATTGCCAGGAATGGAAGAGGAAGCAAGATTAGAAACTAGTGGATTACATAAATTTAAATGAACATATCCTATAATCTAAGATTGTCCCCGAGAACGGTCAAATTGGCCGAAATGTTAGTCTTACAAAGAAATATAAATTGTTTTGAGAATTAAATTAGATAAAATTTATAATATTTCTACAAAAAAAACAGTATCGAGAAAGTGAAAAGATTATAACATTTTTTTTAATTTGAAAGGAATATGGTCCGGGTGCGGTCAAAAAAACTCAAATAGTAGAAATATACTATTTTAATAAGCCAAAGTTTCACCCCATTTTTTTTTTTTTTTTTTTTGACTGCCGTCAAAATAGCCTTGAAGAAGCCCTGCAACGTGGGGCGAAACGTTGGCTCATTAAAATAGTATATTTCTACTATTTGAGTTTTTTTGACCGCACCCGGACCATATTCCTTTCATCTTTTCACACGGTCAATCAATAATCTTCCAATTTTTTAAATTTTTAAATTTTTATGTTTAAAAGAAAACAACAAATATTTAAAAACGGTGATGCATGTTACACGAAAATAATGAGAACCGATTTAGGACCAACTAGAAACTAACCCACATAATCTTTGAAACTTTCTTAAAAAATTGGATCGATTATGCCCGAATACAAATTTTACTACAGACAGACACGGAAACATATTTGCTTCTTCAAATATAAAATGCTTCAGAAAATTTCTGATTCTGAGGTCATAATGTTTTATTTAAAATTACCTATAAATCTGTGAAATATATAGTAAGAGAAATTATTTCCATTATGAAAAATAAAGGATACGTATTTTTCTTGGAAATGCCCGTTTTGCGGTCCCTAGAATCTCGAAAAATGGCCTGTGTCTTAGTTTGAGGGTCGATATTTATCCAGAATATTTATAGGATTTTCCCGAAACAGCTCAAAGAATTTGGATTAAACTCGACATGTCGATGTAGAATTAAACGATCTTTGACCTTAGTTAGATATTATCCTCATTGAAATAGTCTGATAGGGATTAAATGAAGATTTTTTAAAAAATCTTCCTCGAAAGTAACTTTAACTTTGAAAAAAAATAAACAGTTCTCATTGTTAACAATTATAATAAATGGGATAATACAAGTTAATAAAGAATTTTTTAAATAACTAAATGAGAATAAAAGGAAAAATAGACATAGTTGGCACCAACAAAATTTATCAGTTATTATCATAGTAATTACTTTCCCAAATTCAAAAAAATGTATTAACTATTCAAATATATATTTTTTTCGTTTCCTTAAATATGAATACGAAAATAACAAAAGGATAAAAATCGATTAATTAATAATTAATGTAGTTAAAACTTAAAGTACCTTAACTATTTTTATTATTATTTTGTATTAAATTAATAAAAAAATATAATACAAAACTTTAGCGATAATATTCAACATTATCGAAGCAGAAATATTGTTTTTAGATTATTATAAGCCAATAAAGTACCTGATCCCTAACTCACTGGCAATTGCTACTGCTATAAGACCTCAGGAAGGAATGATGCTACAATAGGATACACCTTGGCCATTCTAGAAGAGAAGTGACCATCCTCCGGGTCAGTAACTGCTGGAAGGGAGATGCACTTCGGAATACTGGAAGCAATAAGGGAACGAGAACGGCCATTTTTATTTATTGCCAGTAACCCTCTCTGTATAGGTTTGAGGTCTTAGTGGATCAGTGTTATTGGACTCATGTTCATCTTCCTCTATCTTAGGAGACTATTCTTCAGTGCGACCACCATCAACATTAAACTAACTCAAACCTACGCAGGATTACCAATGCTATATCCTATCCTGAATAGATATTCCAAATTAAAAACAGAAATAATTGTTCTTACTTATAAAAACAATCCTCAGACCTCTGTTGATGTCTGGGTAGCGGAATCCTTTACGAAAAGGAAAAAATTACAATCTTTTCAAAATAAAGTCCTGAGAATCGTAGTAGATGCTCCTTGGTTTGTAAGAAATAGCCAATTGTATCGCGAATTACAAATGGAGTCGATAGAGCATTACATCAAGAAACGGTTCTTCAAGTTCTATAAAACAATTAAATATTAGTGTGAAATAATCGAAGACCGTTTTTTTTATGAAATAAAGGCTCAAATAATAGAAGAGCTTGAATATTCATTAACTCGCTTCTTTGAGGTAACTAATCCTAGCTAGTCATTGTAGGAGGCTATTATCAAATTATATAATATCAAATTTTCGTTCCGTGGGACCTCCATAAAACAAAAGTCAACCTGCCCCCACGCAAGGCACTGCTACAATCCCGAGGCTGCTAAGAACGAGGCCTTAACTCCCTTGGCTACAACCACTAATTATAATTAGTGACAGCATTGTAACGAATAAAATATTCTTGTAAAGTTAAATGAACTAAGGAATTACTAAGCACATAGCGCTAATCCGGCTGGATGGTGTAGTATTTTACCGTAACGTAGGTTGGAGGATAACGTTAGGTCTTTGAGGAGGCTGTTCTAGCTGAAGGAAGGTGAAGTGGTGGGGAAGGGTGGGGTAAGTGTATAAAGGCATGTCAGTGCATGATCGATTCTACCTGGGGCGGGTTGTCTTTTATTTCGTAATTATTAACAGCATTGTGACGAATAAAATATTCTTGTAAAGTTAAATGAACTAAGGAATTACTAAGCACATAGCGCTAATCCGGTGACGGTGTCGTAGTAGTTGACCGTAACGTAGGTTGGAGGATAACATTAGATCTGTCTTTGAGGAGGCTGTTTTAGCTTAAGGCAAGTGAAGAGGTGGGGAAGGGAGGAGTAAGTGTATTAAGGCATGTCAGCACTTTAGCATGTCAGTGCATGATCGATTTTGGCTGGGGCGGGTTGTCTTTTATTTCGTAGCGGCCCCACAGAATGAAAATTAAGGTAATTTAACCTCTGGTTAGAATACCGTGGTTAACTACAGTATAACTCCCTCCTCCTTCCCCCAGTACGTCAGAAATAGCCAGATAGAGGGAAATAAAAAAAGGTCGGACCTAGAGGATTAGGTTTTGATTGATTTCAATCTAGTGGGGTTTGTTTAATGAAGTAAGGATTGTTTGTTTTAACAGGATTAAATCCCAGAGTTAGTACTATTTCCTCTATTTCATATATAAATATGTGGGGATATAGCTTCAGATTGTTTGGCTGATAAATATTAATTTTTACAAAGAACCAGATAACAGACAGTTATTTTTTTTTTAAAAAACAGAGAGAAATGTTTATTAACAAGGATACGAGAGATGTTGCTGAATATATTCCACTGAATAAATATACAAGGGGAGCGGTGAGGTGTTATCGGATTAAATTAATTTTAATGGAGGAAGGTGTCAGGGAGTGATTAGGGAACTGATGGATGTGGTCTGCTTCAGAGATTCCAATGTTGAGTTTGATAATTACCGCTTGATTGTTGATATTGATAGTGTGCTCAACAGTTATATCAATCCTCTAGCAATGGGCGTGCCCATGGTCGATAATGTTAATTGTGGAAAAATATTGTTCATTAATTTTTTTTTTTTTAATATTTATTTAATGTAATTTACAACTGTACAAAATAATACAATAGGTAAATATGTAGTATGTTTCATATACACTTGAAAATCTTGGGTAGGAACCACCCGTTGGTGTACTTCAAACATTAATTCAAATTAGAAGGTCCCGTGGCCACCTTCTTTTCAGACGCCTCGGAGGATTATCAGGGATTGTTAAGGATGAAAGATTAAGAATTAATGGGTTAGGATGGTTAAGGAGTTTGGAATGAAAAGACGCATATCTGTTTTGGTTCAAATCTGCAACGAATGGGATGTTAAGGTCTTTGTGAATGAGTTTATTTGTGACGTAATGAGGAGCATCAAGGATTTTATGTAGGATTTTGGATTGTAACGATTGGATGCGGGAAGAATTTGATGGTTTGGTGGAGCCCCAGAGCTCAATTCTATATGTCCAAATTGGTCTGATTTTTTTAGTGTACACTAATTTTTTGTAGTGAATGGGAAGTTTAGAGCGTTTGTCAAGTAAGTGTTGTAGCAATCGGAATCTATGAGCAGTTTCTTGTTGTTTCAGTTTTGTGTGTGGATTCCAAGTTGATTAAATTTATTCAGTAAATTGTGAGGCAGGTTCTACGTGATAGTTGATCGTATATGAAGCAGCAGTGAAGTTACTGTTCGTTAAAGTTTTCGAGGCGATACTTTATAGCAATGTTAAAAAATTCCACAGCCACTACAATAGTTGAATTTTATTATACATTCCGTCATTTCCTGCCGTTTCATTACTGTTGCATTTGCATCACGCTGTAGCAATGACAGTATGATATGCATATACCTTGCTGTGGATTGGGATGCCAGGATAATTACTTCCAGTAATTATATTATAAACTTATGTTAATTTAAATTACAAGTGTTGGGATTTGCCCAAGTCATCGGCAAATCTGGTAGCGAGATCCTTTCAGGCGCTAATGGAGGCATTCCAGAGACTAGGTGAAGAAGTAGAAGCAACGGTTAACCAGGGAAAAACTAAATATAAAATCCAAATTAAAACCAGAAACAACTGTTCTTGTATTTTTAAAAAATATCAGGCTACTGCTGATGCAGAGCGAAATTCTATACAAAAAGGAAAAAATACAATCTGTTCAAAATAAAGTCCTAAGAATCCTAGGGGATTCTCCTCGCTTTGAAAGAAATAGTAAATTGCATTGGGCATTACAAATAGAGTCGAGAACGGTTCATCAAGTTCCACTTCCATATACCTACAGTTAAACGAGTAGTGCCCTACCACTTGGGAAACCCAACCTGAACCCGAAGATTGGAGCCCAGGCTGCTGCAGGACATAGACATGCAGTCCTTAACACCTAGAAATTAAATAGTTTTCGAGATATAGCCTTTTAAAAAGCAACATTTCATTAAAATGTTGTATGGGACGTACTGAAAGATCAGTAGTTAGTGAATTTATTTTGAAAAATTTATATCTTAAAAATCATATGGTGTACAGATGTCTATTAGCACTCAAATTAAAGCTAGTTTAATGAGCTATGAAGTAGTTTATGATGTTTATCTTCGTAGGAGTAATAGTTTACATGAAATTTGCTAAAATAAATTGATTTATAGTTGTTTATAAATTTTAATTTGCCAAATTCATATTCATATGTGCGTCTTATGGATCATGAGATATATTTTTTCAAAAATCCAACATTTTATACGAACAACTAGAAATTATCTATATTACTATATATTACCACCTTTCTACAATCTACTTCACACGGTCAACTATCTTCTCCCAATAAAATACGTAATTAAAAAAAAAAGACATATACAATTAGATAATATAATACAGTGAGGACAAGAATTGGAGCAATTGATACAATAAAGATATATACAGTAAAGAAAAATCTGGGTGGCCGTGAATAAAAGTATCAAAATAGTAGAAAACTATATATTGTTAACCAACATTTCGTCCCACTTTGCATGGCTACCTCAGGGCTAATTGAAAAACAATATACAAACATTGTAAGAATTAACAAAATATTAAAATAAAAAAATTCAAAACAATTATTTTTTTTATAACTTAAATAAAAGAAATAGTGATAATAATTTAAGGAAGTATACATATAGGTGGAATAGAAATTAGTTACTATTAAATGCAACCCTGTTTCATAATGATAGCTAACTAGTATTGGTTCATAGTACAAGTATAGAAACTAGTGTGGTAATTAGTGACTATTACAGGAGTTAAAAAGTACTAAAGTACAAGTTACTATTGAACAAGTCAGTGTAATTGTATTGAGTTAAATCGACAAGACTAATATTATTAGTTTGTACTTTAGTATGAAACAGGGCCTTAGTGTGATAGAATTCTAAATACATATCTAGAGTTATAAATTATGGGAAATAATCGTTAGAACTATATATAAAGATAGTAAAGAGGTAGGTGTAATACATTAAAAGTGATAGGCGAAGTACAGTAAAATAAAAATAATAAACATTTAATTAATTAAAAGGAATTACCTGTCATATTGAAAACGGATGGCCAAGTAAAATTCCCCACTTCTTTCCCCACCTCTTAAAAAAAAGTTACCCTTCTTAGGGGTTAACGAAGAAGTGGAGAAATTTTTTACTTGTCGGTCCTTGCCTAACCTTTCCTAACTTGGCAGTTCTAATCTTTGTTTTAATCTGACAAGTAATTCCCCCGATGTTTATTAATTTTCTTTCCATTTCCCTTTTACATACTACTATACCTCACCTATGCCATATTTACTTCACCTGTTTTACCTTCCACACCTTCCTCTTTACCATATTTATAACTAGTAGTAACTAACGATTATATTTACACAATTTTTTACTCTAGTTCTGTATTTAGAATTATATCACACCTAGTTGTATTAATTAGTAACTGGTTTCCAGTTCACCTAAATATATACTTCCTTAAATTATTAATATTATTTCTTTTTGTTACGGCGGGTAGGAGTTCAAAAGGAACCTTTACTAGCCCAACCGTGAAAAGGAAAGAATAGTCGAATTTTGTTATTTTTGTATTTTTAAATAAGTAAACATAATAAGAAGGAACACAAAATAGTGAAATAAAGAAAGCTTAACAATTATTATAAAATTAAATTAATTGAACAAAAGAAAAAAAAGTCTTATTTCACCGGTGATTGGTGGGGCCCCGGTTGTGGTTGTTCTGAGTGGATGTTCTCCTATATGGAAGTAGATCGACAAAAGGGAGGTACGTCCGCCCGCCTTGTCTTCTTGGAGGAAGAGTCGAAGAAGTCCACCGTGGCTAAGATGATTTAGCTGGCGAAGATGGCCAGAATGTTGGCAACTACGAGTGCGTAGTGAGGAGAAAATGTAGAAGATAAGTGTATGCAATGAGACGTTAAGAAGTTGTCTGTTTATTTACATTTTAAAAAACAACAGAGAGAAGTTGTTTTGTTTTTGACGTTATAAAAATCATATGTTTCAATGATTGATTTGTGGACCATATGTTGGGCGCAACACTTTTAAATATGTTACAAGCAAAACAATTTTTTTTTACATTAATATTCTGTCGATTCATATAATGTTTGTATCTTGTTTTTCATTTAGCCTCGACGAAGCCCTGCAAAGTGGGGCGAAACGTTGGATAACAATAAATAGTTTATTACTACTATTTTAATAGCTTTATTGAGTGCAACTCGGATTATGTTACCACAATATACTCCATACGGTCTACTATATTCTTCCAAAATGATTTTTTACGTATAATAAGTATTTATACTTTCAGCGTTAAAAATAATAAGTTGACATACACTTATGTAACTTCATACTATTACTATAGTATCAGCTAGGATCAGGGGTGAGGACTAGAGTCACTAAATTAGTAACAGGTATCAGCCTCACCTAATTAGCTGGTAATGCACACTTCAACGATCGTAACACGACCTCAACACCACCTAGCTGCCTAGGAGCTTATAAAAACCTCCCCTAGGATTACCTTAGAGAGGTCCTTGCTACAGGATAATCCCTACAGCGCTGAGGTAGGGAGAGCTCTCGCCTCCAGCTTCTAATCCATCTCGACCTAGCCTCGTTATCTACAGCAGGCAACATATATAAAGCCCTCTCATTCTCCTCTACCTCTGCGGATTACTCCTTTCGTGATAATTACACTCTAATTCTGTCTGAGTGTATTTTAGGATTATGGCCGTTATATGTATCTATGGTACAGGAATACATCAAGTTATATATGTTCAACTCCTATTTAAACAACTTCCATACTAAAAAATCCGGAGAGAAATAATGAAGGCATCTTAATCCCCTACTTTTCTTAATTTCTGGGAATATATATATAGGTTATCTGCCAGGAGGTCAGCACTAAAGTAAAATTTTCTATTAGGTGAAAATTGTCGCTGTCAGTAATGATACACACTTATTTATTTATGCTAACGTTTCGGCCTGAATTTCAGACTTTTGTCTGGGCTGAAAAAAAAAAAAAAAAGAAAAGCAAAATAACAACCATATTCAGAGAAACCAAAATTATATATAGTAATAATAATAGTAAATGATTAGAAAAATCGTTCTCTACATACTTATTTTCAGGGAGGTCCCTTCAAAACTAAATCTACTTAATAGTTTTAACGCAATCCTCCCATCTACGTTTCGGTCTACTTCTTGGACGTCCCTATAACCTTACGCCCATCATTTATGCCGCAATGTTATAACATGAATTATATTTACCGGGTGAAGTTTCCTTAATTCATTGTTGGGCAGTCTTCTAAATTCTCCCGCTAATTCTTAATTTTTTTGATTCCAATATTTAATGTAATTCTTTATTTTCAAAAACCTTAAGGCGTTGTTCTTCCCTTGGTATAAGAGGCCACTTATTGCATCCATAAACCAAAATTATATATCATACATTAGTATTATGTATATCTACTAGAAGGGAGCGGGAAGTTAATTGTTATGGTACCACAAACTGCAAGGATCCAGGTTCAAATCCAGCTGTGGCAGATAATTTTCAGTTTCACTATGGCCGTAAGTCAGCCCTACTGGGTTCGGGAGCCTTCTGGTATCCTCTTAATTGGGTAAAAATCTGGCAGTCGAGTGTGATTCTGACCAAATCATCCTTGCACAACCGTTGGCCTAGTAAGAGTACTACCTTATAAGGTACTGCACTGTTACCCTTCATGGGTTGTTGCAGTGCAGAATTATTTATTTTTTATAACTACAAGAAGATAAAATAAAATATTAGAAAACGGATTATAATGACAATTCAATTATAATACCAGAAAAAAATATACATAGCAAAATTGGAACAAGTCTGAGAAATATTGAAAATTATAAATTTTCATTAATATGAAATTCGCAGAAGAAAACAATATACATGATACAATAAAAGATCCAGTTCACAGATAAGTAAAACATACATATTGTAAGTGAAAGTCAAGTGAGGGGATGAGAAGAAGAAAGAAAAATTAGAATAAACAGACTTGTTCAAAGTTATCGTCAAGAGAAAAGGTATGTCTGATCGGTCACGAGAGTGAGCTAGTGTAAATGCTCTAGTGTACTTTAGGGAGTAAAATACAGTCGAGTGAAAATTGTTGACAGCATAAATAGATAAATATAAATGAGAGTTTAGATTGAATGTTTGGGTAGAAAAATTAGTCTACAGATTTCAAAAATAACTACAAAACGAAGGATCGAAATTGTAGATTTAAAAAGAATTTATTTGGGATAAATCAGTAGTGCTAAAGGTGAGAGTATGAAAAATGGTTGAATCAAAGGGTGACAGCAGGATATTATAAAAAGTGATAATAATGTGATAACTTGTTGGAGAGTAATTTCATTCATGTCTTAGGTGTTTATGAGGATGGAGTATTATGACATGAAATATAAACTCAGATGTACAGAATTTAAATTCAAGATACATTAATCTCATAATCACACAAGAGATAATTAACAACACTAAATATAAACAGATGAAATACAAAACAGACTGACTACTTGCTAGAAAGAATAGTTAAATTTTGGAAAAACCAAAACAAATCCCAATTTAACTTTCTCCATTTCACTCCTATTCTGTTATAAACCTAGAGTTAGTTGTGTCAGAGCAATGTAAATACAGTGTAATAGACAACTGTAAGTTATCCTTGTAGTTATTAATCTTAAATTAGATACTCAGTACATCATTGTTTTTTAAATAATTAGTTAAAGCAATTCTTTGGTTTGAAAAATAATTTTCTACACTGTATGCCATGATTATAAAAACAATAAAATTGCGCCACGTCAACTCAGTTTAGTTCTCATATTGACTGATCTTTGACATACTAGAAAAACACATTATTAACAATTAATAAAAAATTATCTATATCTAAATACAAAAATATTCAAATTATTTTTCATGAAATCTCTGGAGGATGGTAATCATGGCTACTACCTGGAAGGTTAATTTATAATTATCTTTTACATGAATTCGTTTTGGCTGAGAACTGGAGCACTCTCTAAGTCAAACAGCCCTGGGCCGCTTCCCAAAAACCCATCCCTAATTTTACTCTTCTCTCGGCAAACTCTTAACTTCCACTGTATATAATCGAAGCGCGGTAAAAGCTTTTTGTTTCATTGGGGATTATAAACTTAATGAGTATACTGTATATTTTACAGATGAAAATTATGAATTCCGAATGAAAAAAATAATTTTAGGCTAAAAATGTGATTATGGTAATGTTGAAATAAAACTTCTAATAGGCCGATTCATAAGTAACTTCAGTTTTTTTATCACACATTTATTATGCCCTCTTTAAATAAAAAAATATATTAATTTATTATGTATTCTCCGCTATTATATATAAACTTCTATCATCTTACTAGCAGTATATCAATTCCTTTCTAGTAAAATGTAGTTAGTTTGGACAGGAAGAAGGTTTTTCCATTCAAAAAGTTTTGAATTAGAAAAGGTAGAAGATAGTCAAGATAAAGATAGTAGAAGGTAGTCTGTCAGTGCAACATACAGAAAGTAAGGAATATGTGGTAAAACAGACCATCCAAGCTCAAGAATTCTTTCTTGAGTCACGCTTGTGGTCGTGTAAAAAAAAATGACGTTTTTGCGATGACGAATGCAGGACGCTTTTCATATAGTTTCTCTTGCACTCTCGGCAACTGCTGAACGTATTTATCCGCTCCAATCGTCAAATCTGACTTCACTTGTAGTGAATTATTCCGACAGTCCCACAATACATACAATAAAATCTATTTTCTATGGATGTTTACTTTCGGATCTGGAAGGGGTATTTGATCCTTATCAAAAAATAAATAACCACTGTTTGTTCCGAACGATATTGTGACATGTAACCTATTTTTCATCGCCTGTTATCCTACTTCCGACAATTGACATGCAATCTTCTTTATTCCGTTCACTGTGGTACCCATACTTCTAACTCACTCCATAATTTCTTCAGGTAGCAATTAACAGTTGATTGTGACGTATTCAACCATTCTGCTTACCTCTTGTTCATTGATATGGATTTTTCTCCAATGTTACCTTAAAAAGATTGTCGTCAAAATCCAAAGGGCGTATCGCCCTCGGTTCGTCTTTTAAGGTCGTATCTTCAGAACGAAATTTTATAAACCAATTTCTAACTGCCTGATCAGTTATTAGTTCTTGACCTTATACAATGCAATTTTTTTCTGACAGCGCATTGGGATTATTCCCTTGTTTAAATTCCCAAAGCATCGCATGACGAATATGTAATTCTTGACCCTCTATTTCAGTGGTTTAAAAAACAGTTTAACGTAAAGTGTAGCACATAAAACAGTTGACAAAAGACTAACTAAAGCCTGTTCTATATAGTGGAAATAAAACAACACGCTCAGGCCGGAATCAAATCGACGCCACTACTATATTATATTATACTATACTATATTATCCTTATTATGCTTAGCCATGAGCAAATATGGAGTCTATTACTGGATCCAGACCGCACACACAAACCGCGGTTAGGACAGAACAGACCACAGTGCGTCCGAACTACCGTCGTCCTCCCTAGGGGTACATATATGACCGCCCTACTCTACCATACAGCTCAAGTGATTATATATCCACTACGATTATAATAAATAATAATTATGTTTTGTAAAATATATCATTTTCGTCATCATACATCATCAATACAAATATCTGTTCGGTTACCTTTTCCTTTCAATCGGCCCTTACTCAATATAGCGTTCTTGTTCCGTTTAAACGGTAGTTTTAAAATATTAGCTACGGAAGCGCCCCATGTAGTCAAAAAAACAAAAGGCACTCTCACTCACAAGCGAGACAGTCTATCTTTCGTCAATTTTATTCTGTAGAGAAAACTATGTGTGAATAAGGACAATTCCGAGGAGCCCTCTGGTAGTCGAGAAGAGGGTAGATGGAGGAACATGGGGGACAAGCAAAGTGAAGCATGAGTAAGTTACCTTCCTTCTACATTAGATTCGCATCATCGCTATTACTCTACAGTCTTCATAGCCCCCCTCCAATCCCAAATTCATTACCCTCAACCATAAATGTTCTGTTTTGGCCACCCTTCATACCTGTACTAACACTATATTTAATATTTAACACTCACATTCTCTCTTGTTCCACCAACCTCAATAAATAAATTCTCTTTCTGCCACCTTATGGCTTATTTTCATTTCAATCAATTTCAATAGAGTCCACAGACATTATCCTATCAGCCAATCCAACCAGCCAAAGGTTGAAGCCACACTTCATCCAATAAGATAAACATAGCGTAATAAAATTTTACTTGGTATATTTTGTTTTGTTTTAATGTTTTCACAAACGAGTTAGGAATAAAAACATGTATTCCTTTTACATAAAATCTTATGGTACAGTACTATGTACTATGAATTCGTCATATTGGAATCATTACCGGCCATAGACAGTTGGATCATCCTCCACTGACGTTTAATACTTTATACCAGTGACGTGGTTGAGAGAGAAGCTCTTTTCTCTAAAAGAGTTCCCCAGGGTGAATGGAAATAGGAATGATTATGTTCAAGATGCTATTTTATTTGAAGTTTAATTTTATTTATTATTTATTTTTATTAGTATAATTATTGGGGGCGACGGTAGCAGCATGGCAACGAGCCTGTCCACTAACTCAAACGTTGTCAGTTCGAGCCCCTGCCCCACCCGGGCATTTTTCAAGCATACAATTATTCAAAACTCACTCATGGCTTCTCCCCTGGGCATTTGTGAGGCCCGTTAGCTAATGGGTGGTACTCACAAAAAATAGGCGTGGGAGGACGAACTTCACCCATAGAAAAAACCACGTCTGGAAACGCGCGATTTATTTCCTTAGTACAACCTCTACGGCCTGTCGCGCCAATAATAATAATTATTATTATTTTTTATTTACATATTTTTTTATTTGATTACAATTTAATTCATACATTTTTAATATGGTGTGGATAAGGTATATTACCTCGATTACTACTGCATTATTTTATTACTAGATATTAGATTACTACATACATGACAGAATTTAATATTATACAATAAAAATATATGTATAAAAAATAATATTGTTTCTTAAAAATAAAAGCTCTGTATTTAAAATTCCTAGTAATATGAAATGTAATATTGAACAACAGAGGTTCATTAAGCTTTTAGCATTAGGGAAACAAACGTTAAAATTAGTGAAAAAATGATAATAATAAATGAATAGCAAATTTTATAAACACTTTTAATTTCGGGTGGATATTGAAAACTGAAATCTTTGGTTCACCTGCTAGGCGATGAAACATTGATGCAGAATAAATAGTTTTAGTACCTTTTGTGTTTTTGTTTTTTTTTTATCTGCCATTCGTACAATCTTTCTTTATTAATTACATACTGTCAACTAGGGATCTTGTAGATATATTCAAACATATATATTTTTTATTTTGTTAATATTTATTTGAATATTATTTTTTGTAAGCCAACTGTCAAAAAGAGATGCAAAAGACTTATTAACCCTTATCTTCTCTCTTGTGAAATATTTCGGAAATGGTACGAAAATAAGCACCGTAAAACTCAACACCCTCATGGTCGTAAGGAGAAGAGAGGATCCGACAGTAGATAAGGAAAGACCTCCCCATCCCAGGGAGGGTCATTCCTTGGGGTCCGATGTGGATATCACCCCGCTTTAAGGCCTGGAATTCGGAGCCCAATAAGGGTCAGGTATCCTTTTTATGGAGTAAATAAGGAATCCCCATCTTGCCACCTTTAGTCTCAACAGAAGTAAGAATCCTCTCAAAAACTAACTGTAAATTAAACAATTACATCATCATAAAATTACAATGAGTGTGCCTATACAATAATTATATAATCATGTAATACAGATATTATATATTTGACATAAATATGCATACACAGCACGACAGTTGTGTCTGAGAAACATATTGCAATATTTATGAGTCTTACATGATGGTGCCTCTGAATTTTTTTTTTTTTAGGTTGCTTAAACCATTTCTATATAAATAAAGAAATAAGTACAGTTATAAATACATCATATTTAATATATGATATTATATAAATAGGCCCTTATATAAAACATTAATTCTTCAACTGTTTATACACAACTGTTTGTACATTATACACAGGTATCTCAATTAACGTGTACACTCTTCCGTACCACAACTAATTTCGAGATATAATTTTAGCGGTGTGATTACAATAGCATTTGGTCTATATTTTGAAAGTATTATTTATTTTCTAACATTCTCTGGTTCTTCTCCAGCAAAGCTAAATCTCAAATTTCCAATGGAATGGAGTAATTTTTAATTACAAATTCTGATAGGAAATTAGATTTTGAGTCCTTTGAACCCTACGAGTCCTTAAGGTGTAAATCGCCAGATCCAAAAAATTTTTTTTCAGAATATTTGAATTTTGTACATACATTTCCGTTATGCACATAAAGGGAAACATAAAACTTCAACTTGCTATAAGAATCCGTTATCATAATTTCAGTTTTCTTATCCAACCAAGAAAAGTAAAATAGATGTTATGATGAGGAAGTATCGATTAAGAAATACCTCAATTATGGATTTTTGTTTTATAACTTTATAAATACTTTTTATTTATTGATAGATATTACAATCTGCTACATAGTTGTGGGCAATAGGTGATAGTGATGAATGATCTCATACATACTAAAATAAAATAAAATTAATAATTGAATGAAAAAAAAAATGTCTCTTAAAATATATACAAACAGAAGACTAAACAAAATGAACATAATCAAACTATGTGTATGAAAAAAAAACTAAATAAAATAATATAATCTCTAGTCACATTTACACTCTATACTTACAATATTTACACAATCGACCTGAGGATCCCTGAGCCCACTCTATCCCCCACGTGTGAGGGGTAGAGCAGAGGTCATAAGATCCCAGCGCTTCCCTCTCGCCGCATCACTGGTACCAATTATGGATTAACGGATTCGTATTGTAATTTGAATTATGAACTTATTTTGTACTTAAAGGTTTTTCGATTATTTCTATCATTATCACACAGATCGTCAAATACACCAAAGAAAATGTTCTTAGTTTCTGGTGGTTTATTCCTTTATTCAGATTAAAAATGTGACGAATATGAATTCATCTTAATATCGAATTTACAATCAGAATTTATAAAAAAAAAATTATAAGACCTATTACATGAAATATCGCATAGTTAGGAAGTAGGCCGATGAAGAACTGGAGGTTAGGAAATCAAGGAAAACTCCAAAAGATAAATGAGGTGTGATAGTTGACCGTAGATTAATGATTGGGGAAGTTTTTCGGAGGGGGGGGGGGTGCGGTCAGCAAAGAACAACATAAATAAACCAAACCATATTTATTTATTTTATGCCGACGTTTCGACCTGAGTTTCAGGTCTTCATCAGGGCTATAGAAGAAAAGAGATAACAAAAAGGCTCTAAAGCCTAATTTTGACGCCTGTAAATTATTCTAAAGCGATCAATCCCAGAATAAATAAAGATTACTATTATTATTAGTATGCGGTTCTTCTCGCCATTGCGGGTTGAATATCTTAGCTGGGGGACCTAGAAGTCCAACCACCCTAATATTTTTTTTTTAAAAATGTTTCATATATTTAAAATTTTCCGCACTATACGTGCAGTGTCTAAGAGAACTGACTGTTGAGCCTCTCTTTGCACGTCTATAGGCACCCCCATACCATTCATGCCTGCCACTGTTGATTTTGGTATGAGACCATTCATTGATATTATGAATGGAGTAATGGTAACACCTTCCAATTTATTTATTTCTTTCAATTCTATCGCCAATTCCTGATATTTCCTCAGTTTTTCTCCCACAGTGGAGCTTATATTATTATCGTTGGGAATCACAACATCAATAAGTTTCGCTTTCTTTTTTATTAGGTCTATAAGGAGGATGTCTGGCTTATTATGGCGTACTGTATGGTCCGTAATTATTGATTCATCCCAATATAATTATGTACTTGTAATAAGGGCTCTTATCTTCAATTAGGTTGTACTTCACAGCCAGAGCCTGATGCAAAATTTTATTTATTTAATAATAATAATAATAATAATAATAATATTTTTGTATTTATCTTATGGGATGAGAATAGAGAGCTATGCTAAAAAATAGGCAAATATTCAGATGTAAAATTCTTTACATATTATATAAAATAAAAGAACTATATGAAAGGAATATGGTCCGGGTGCGGTAAAAAAAAAAACAACTCAAATAGTAGAATATACTATTTATTGAGCCAACGTTTCGCCCCACGTTGCAGGGCTTCGTCAGGGCTAAAAAAGATACAAACACATAGTTACAAAAGGAAAACAAAAACATAAGTGTAAAATAACAGGGGTATAAAATGTAAAAAAGTAAGATATAATAAGAAAAATTAAAGGTAGTAAATAGTAAATGTAAAGGGTAATAATAACAGAAGATAATGTTTTTATTATTATTATTATTATTATAAGATAATATTATTACCCTTAATATTTACTATTTACTACCTTTAATTTTTCTTATTATATCTTACTTTTTTACATTTTATACCCCTGTTATTTTACACTTATGTTTTTGTTTTCCTTTTATAACTATGTGTTTGTATCTTTTTTAGCCCTGACGAAGCCCTGCAACGTGGGGCGAAACGTTGGCTCAATAAATAGTATATTCTACTATTTGAGTTTTTTTTTTACCGCACCCGGACCATATTCCTTTCATCTTTACACACGGTCAACCAATAATCTTCCAGAAAGAACTATATATTTCTAAAAGAAGTATAAAAAAAATATATAAACCTTATTTTTGGTATTGCAGTCGTATATAAATGAAGATTATCACTCTTGATTATTAAGACAGTTATTATATGCTAATGTTGAGGTTAGCAGTGATATGAGACCTCACAGAGACCTAATCCTAGAGTGTCGCCCATTAAGCGGGCTAGCATAGTACGCGGGAGGTTCAGTGTTTTTGTTACCACTGTGCCCTGGCTCTGCTGCAATTTATGCTTCGGAAGGGCAGTTTGTCTTGCCAATGTATTTACCACCACTTTCCGCCGCTATAATACCCAGCTCTGGTTTATCTGTGTGTCGCTATAAATTATTGCTCTTAATAACCGCTTTCGCTCCACCGGAGGTGCCACACAAAAAAGTAATCATTTTCGTAAATTATGTTTCGAAGTCTATTAAGTTAGCTGAATTGATCGATACATAAAAAGAAAAAAAACTGATAATAGTCGAGTCGATGTATGTCCAATAACGGCTTGTAGAGTAAATGAAGGGAGCCTTGCTTTTGAGAATTCGTTGAGGGTACATAGGAGATTATCTGAGTGTATAATTACTTTAAAGTTTTGGGCGCCATTTTCCAGAAATGGTCAGTGAAGCCAAAGTTGGTTTGAACCCCACCTGGAATAATTTGATAGCTAGCAAGAACGTTATATATACTAGAAAATATGAAAATTAAAAATCAATGTCCCGGGCGGATATATGTTATGCAGGGTATGAGGTTTTGATCATAATGGCAAACTCGATTTTTTTTTTAAATAATTTATTTATTGCTATTTAGAACTGTATAAATATATATACATCAAGTAAATTTGCTGTAAATGATATAATTGCATGATACAAACATGGAGAATCTACCCATTTATAGAACTCCTAAAACATTTCTAGATGTGAAGATCGCAAGGAAAAAACAGGTCAGAAACGAGTTGGTTTGGGTGGTTGGGAAGTTTATCATGGAAGGATTGGTATCTGGTTCTGGCCAAATCGGCAACATATGGAAAATTAACATTGAGGTCCTGATGGATGAATTGATTTGTGACGAAGTAAGGAGCATTAAGGATTTAACGAAGGAATTTGGACTCTAAGGATTGGATTCGGGAGGAATTTTATCAGCATAAACCAGTGACTTCACGTAGCCCCACAGGAAATAATCGAGAGGTGTCAAATCGCACGACCATATGCGGCAATTTTGCTTATTAACAAACCCGTTAAGCCAAAAATGCGCCTCATCGCTGAACACAATTTTACAGAATGCGCTTCGACAAGAACAGCCGCGGTGCCCATATGCCCGAAATCATTTTCAAATGTTAATGTCACGTATTGATCTTTCGAATAAAAAAAAAATTTTGATTACAATTTAATTTTTTGTGTTATTTTTTACAATTTCAAATTCTATCGGGCTTAAAAAATAACCCTATATAAGCTGATTTAATAGCAATAGTTGATATATATTATATAGATTAAATTATACGACAGTCTGTCAGTATGTGTTTAACAGTTAGTGGTACGTTACACTGTCTACATGTTGGTCTGGGTTAGTCGTATAAAATACACTTCAAAAAATTCTAGAAGGGAACTCAGAAGGTTCTTATTATTGTCTATCGACATGTCAGGGAGTTCAGAATTATTAATATAACATCTAGAAATAGTTTATAATCACATGGTCAGTTGTCCAAAAATTTCAAACATGAGACCATGGAAAATCAGCATGTTCAGTGTTTGGTTCTGAAATTCTCTGATAGCTCTGTTCGAGAAACTTGCTATTTTCGCAAATCCAGGAAAACTTTACAACGCAGAAGAAGGCGTTTTCTCTTTCGGTATTGCTGTTTTTCTATATGAAAATTCAAGACAGAGCAGTGTAATTTTATTTGAATTATAATTCTAAGTGTATTTCTTTTTCATTTGAAATATTACTAACTTCAAAATAATGTTCTTCGATTTCTTGCTGGTTATCTCTTGAACAATTGATGAGGTTGAATGATACGGAACTAATATTTTTGCTGTAGTAGCTCCGTGAGTTCAAACGTGGATAAAAATAAAAAATTATTACTTGTTTTTTGCCTGTCTAAGTAAATAAAATTATAAGTTACATTTATTAGAAGCCATTAGTGTTAACCAAGAAGTTAAAGAAGCACATATGCATTGTTTTTACATTTTCATATACTCATGAAAATTTCTAAAAATACTTTATCGATAAAAAACAATTCTTGACAGGTTAGATAGAATTGTGAATACATATGGCGTGGTAAGGAAATTAAAAAAAAAAATTAGCGAATTTAACAGTACTCACTCAGGACTGGTATTGAAGATGTCGAAGTCCTTAAAGATGAGCTCTATGACTTCGTGAGAGCCGGCGATGAAGGTGTAGAGGATGCAGTCTATACCGGCCGGGTACGGCTTGGGGTAGTCCGGGCTTGAGAACCGCCCGTACTCTTTTCCGTACGTCCCGGAGTAGATCAAACACTGACATCCTAAACAGAAAACATATATATTTTATTTTGTAATATTAACAATCTGCTTATCTAGTAGGGTTTCAGGTGAGGTTTTTTAACGGTACAGGAAGATTCAGTTCAGGCAGTGTTAATATTAGAAGTGACGTAGGCAATGTCATATGGACTCACACCTCTTGGAGGCCTCTTGACACATGAACGAAGAAGATGAAGTATTTTTAATATGCATTTAAAATATTTTATGTTTATTCAAAAAGGACATACGATTTCAAAAAAACAATGTAAACATGAGATATATTATATTATAGCGTTTGGATAAGCCTATGTTCAAGTAAAAGAGCCCAAGAGAAGAAAAAAATACAGTTATTTCACCCTAATTATTGATTACTTTAATGAAAACTAGGTATAATTACTAGTCTAAATTGATGAGTCTGCCAAGTATAGGTAGGGAGAATACAAAATGGCGGCTGTTTCGAAAGGTTATAAAAAATATTTTTCCTTTGGAGCTCTTTATCTTTAAAATTATCAATATCACTAAAAACCAAATAGAACATCATTTAAAGTTGAGTAAATTTTCTCTATAGATATATCTTTAAAAAGCAACATTTCATTAAAAAAACACTGAATAAACAGTGGTTATTGAATTTATTATGAGAAATATATATCTCAAAAACCATTTGACGTACTAATGTCTATTAATACTCGAATCAAAGGTAATTTAATGTACTATAAAGTAGTTTATAACGTTTATCTTCATAGAGGTTTTGGTTTTTAGGATATTAAGAAAAATAAATTCACTAATTGTTGATTTTTATTGTTGTTTGGATAGACTTTTTTGGATTTATGAAAAATAATATCTCAGGTATTATTAAATGTACATATGTCTGCTAGCACTCAAATTAAAGTTAGTAAAATGTACGACAAAGTATTTTATTACACGTATCTTCGTGTGGGTTGTAGTTGTCATATTCGAATATGGGTAGGAATTTTTTACATGGAATTTTGTCCAAGTCAATCTGTTTTAGGAAGTATCATGGTAACTAAGATATAGATTTCTCAAAATAAATTCTCTAGCTACTGTTTATTCAGTGCATCTTTTATGGAATGTTGCCTTTTAAAAAAGCTTTATCTTGGGAACTATTTAATGTAAATATTTCTATTAGGGCTCATATTCTAGAAAATTTACTGTTTTTTTAAATTATGATCTATTAGGTTTTTTAGTGTTGTTGATAATTTTAAAGATGTAAGAACACTCCTAATATGAACAAAGCCTTTGCAATCCCTCCACTTTCTATGTACATCCCCTCTCCCCCCTCCCCGTTTAAGAATTTTCTTATTTTTAATTATTCTTTGAATCCTTATAGAATATCATTATACTTCATTTATGATCCTTTACAGTAAAAGGATTTTAATCCTTGCTTCTAAGAATGCATTTTATTAAAACTGCTCTCAAAAGATGATTCTGTCCTTAGCATAAATAAAAACCTGGATTAACAATGCTAAGAGAGCTTTTAAATAATTCACTAGGCTCCTGCTTCCAGCACATTTAAGAGTTTTAAATGTCTAGCCTGAATTTTCAAAGCTATTAATGAAAAAGTTGAGTTATTGGAAAACTTAAAAAAGTTAAATCACCTTCTTCTCTTTTTTTTCTTTTTAAGTTTTTTAAAAGTTCTCAATACTGCCTATTTAATTCCATATTTTACTCTCTTTGAATTTCTTATCATGAAATTATAGAATTAAATTTTTTTTTTTAATTATTTAATGATACATAAAAATATATTCAGTAAATTTAATCTAAGGTCATAATGACATGACAGGCGTGTAGATTGACTACCCATTGGTTGCACTCTAATAATATTTCTACATTGGAAGATCTCAAAGCCATCTTTTTTTCAGACACCTTGAAGGAGGGTCAGGAATAGAGGAGGAATTTTAAAAACGAGTGGGTTAGGAAGTTTATCATGGAAGGATTGATATCTATCTGGTTCGGGCTAGGTCGGTTGCATATGGTACATTAAGCTTTTTATTTGTGATAAAGTAAGGTACGTTGCTGGGATGTGACAGCAACTGCTTCACTTATAGCGGCTGATGCCGTGGAATGTAGTTCCGAAGGTGTCGTCTTGTTCATAAGGGATGTCCAGGTCTCGTGGCCCTTACGACTTCGTCTGGCTCTCTCAAGCCTCGTCCTCTCTCGTCTAAGCCTTCTTGTTAACTGCTCTTTTTCCTGATCAAGTTCTCCCGTGTCTTTTCTCCCAATTCCCTTTTGGGGCGTTACCTTATTCCTCATTGGCTATAGGTAACAGAACGCTCCCGAGGTAGGCGTCCCCCTCCCCAGGCCCGGGAGTGAGTGGTAAAGTTTGACATGTCCAGGAAGGACCTGCACTTGCTAAATTTGATTCTGGTCCCTCGTCAAAACCTGTCATTTTTGTTATAACACTTAAAGGTTAGCAAATATAATTTTCTCAGTAACAGGACGCAGTAAGAGGTTCGTCGAACGCTCCTACTCTGACCAGGTATCGTGGACATGGCAGGAAACCTTAATAAACGACATATTGTTGTAATAATGGCTAATGCCTCGATACATAGCAGTTTTATATTTATAAAATATCGTTACCATTAATTATATAATATAATAAGGGGTGGTATTGTGTTATATAATAGTCTATAAACTAAATAAAGGAACACGGTATTTTATGTACATTTGATTTATTAAATGATATCAATGGTGTAATGATAAAATGAAAGTATACAATGATTAAATGATGCAGATAAATATGAATTACATTGTAACTTATTACCTAATATTATCTGAATGAGTGCTGAGTTGGGTTATGCATGCCAGTAACACCTTCATCAAGTTTAGTAACACCTTAGCTGGGAGTTCCGTTTCTGAAGAGCTCTTCTTAGGACTTCTTCTCGTGGAAGTCCATCCTCTTCTCTCTTCGGCTTGCCTATTTCTGTGTTTCCGTATCCTATGTTTGATTTCCCCTACCTTCGTAGAGGCGTTACCTTTTCCGAATCTTATTTCTCATTAGCTATCATAAGCCACGCACAGGATGAATACATTAAAAGTGTTTGGTCCAGGTGTTGTGTACAAACTATAATTGACCTGTTTTAATAGATTGCTCAGAAAGGCCCCTCACATATATCCATTGACTAGCTGCAAAGTGTCCCTGTGTTGACAGGTATCCCACCGGAGACAGGTATCGGCACATATGGTGAAGACTTTAATAGTACCGCTAGGGTTATTACATACCATATATATGACTAAAAATAGTAAACCACTTATCCATGTCAAATTATTTCTATTCAAAAGTAACTAAATTCTTTGAATTATTCCAATAAAAATTTATAAAATATTTTTTTTTTAAATAATTTATTTATAGTTATTTACAACTGTATACACATATATACAACAAGTAAATTTGCTGTAGGTGACATAGTTACATGATACAAGAATGTGGAGAATCTACCCATTGTTAGAACTCCAATAATATTTCTAGAGGAGAAGATCTCGAGGCCATCTTCTTTTCAGACGCCTAGGAGGATTATTAGGTATTGAAGGAGGAGCCGAGTTAGAAAAAAGTGGATTTGGGTGGTTGAGAAGTTTATCATGGAAGGAATGGTATCTGGTTCTGGCCAAATCGGCAACATATGGAACATTGAGGTCCTGATGGATGACTTGATTTGTGACAAAGTAAGGAGCATTAAGGATTTTACGAAGGATTTTGGACTGTAAGGATTGGATTCTGGAGGATTTTGATGGTTTAGTGGAGCTCCAAAGCTCAACTCCGTATGTCCAGATAGGCCTTATAATAGTCATGTAGATCAGTCTTTTGTAATGGATTGGCAATTTAGACCGTTTGTCTAGTAAATGTTGCAATAGTCGGAATCGACGAGCAGTTTCTTGTCTTTTTAGTCTTGTATGAGGATTCCATGTTCGTCGTTTGTCAAGATGCTGTCTTTAGTTGCGGTCTTTAGTGTAACGGATCTGTTCGACAGGAATAAGAGGGGAATTATTAAAGGATTCTGTAGGGCAAGAAGTCATGGGCTTACATAAAATATTTAAAAGCAAAAAAAAATAACTCTTAACTGTGAATCTTTTGGAAAAACATTTCAGTTCCCTGAATTTTATTTTATGTTATCTGAATACTGCTTTATTCCAGTATTATCAGTACACTCGCTATATTAAAAATAAAATGGAATAATGTATATTTTTATTATTCAAAGGGAGCTAAGATGTTCCCTGAAATGAGATTGATAAAGAGACAAAAAAGAAATATTAAACCTAATAAAAAGCAAACCGACCGAATAAAAAACGCACATAAACTTTTCTCGAATACTGCCAATAAGCGTTTTAATTTCCTGAGAAAATTTCTCTTTGAGGGAGATATTAAGTGAGTTTAGTGTTCTGTCTTTATGGACTTTTTCATCTTAGGAGGACTTGGCAACTTAGGACGGCTTAAATGCCAATTCGAAGGCAATTATGATACCTCTATCAAAATGCTCTCTTTCTTCTAAGCAGGCTGTGAACCTTAAAAACAAGTTTAAACTTGCACATTAATAAATGATACCAAGAATTCATTGAATAAGTCCAATACCTAAATTCTTTAAACTTATGATCAATTGACATATTCATAATGGAATATGAAAAAAATAAAATTTAATGCTTCAGGTGCAGTGAAAAAGCAACCCAAATAGTAAAAAAAAATATTTATTAACCGACGTTTCGCCCTACTTTGCAAAGTTTCATTAGGGGAAAAAAGATATAAAGCTAAAAATATGTAAAGAAGACGACAAACAATAAAAAGTAAACCTGGGTGGGACTAAAAAATATAATCAAAGTAAATTAATGAAAATAAAAATAAGATTTATCGTGATAAATGTAAGTATAAAAGAAATATAATGAAGTTTACTATGTTATTGTTAGTTTTGAAAGGGCGTTTAACGCTAGTTTGATTATGTTCATCTTGTTTATTGTTTTAGTTGTATATATTTTCAGGGAGTTTTTTATTTTTTATTTTATTTTAGCTTGTATGAGATCATTCAACACTATTACCTATTGCCCACAACTGTGTGGCAGATTGTAATATCTATCAATAAATAAATCTATCAAAAGAAAAAAAAATGTGTTATGTTTATTATTAGCTAATTTTACAAATTTTCATCAGTTTATCATTTTTTTACTATTTATTTATTAGTACATATATATGTGCCTTCATACACCTTTTTTTTTTTTTTGCAATAGTTAATGCGTTCATCACATACACTTAGTAATGTAATATAAACACATATTTATTTCGAGATTTTGTAATATTTTAGTACCGATATGGAATATTAGAAACAATATTCCCATATTACTTTATCGAAATATGGATATTTTGTTTAAAAGGACTAGAAAAATTAAAAATGGAATATCGATATTTTATTTTGATAATTACATGTTTATTTCGATATTTCGTAATATTGTAGTATCGATATGAAATACTAGCAACAATATTCCGATATTATTTTATCGAATTATGGATATTTTGTTTAAAAAGACTAGAAAATTAAAAAGTAAAATATCGATATTTTGTTTAAAATGATTAAAATATTATATAGAGATATTAAAATAGGAATATGGATATTTTGTTTTTCATACCACATATTTATATCGATATATTGTATTGTTTGTTGTTTGTTAGTTTTGAAAGGGCGTTTAACAGCCAGGTTATCAACGCCCGTCGGTTGTTGGTTTTGGTAAGGCCTAGTTGTTCCATAGTCATAGCTTTGGTATGGTGTACTGATCCGCACCAGTGGGACTCATTTCCGTGAGATTTCAAATATTATCTAGCTATGCAATTATAATTTGTTTAATAATCGTTACGATAGTGGAAAGGGTGAGAAAAGCAGATAAGTAACTGTTCTAATTTTAAAAATAAGGCAAGATAATTATAATAATTAAAGGCTGGTTATTAAGTTGGTCTGATGGATGAATTTAATGACTGTTTCTATTAAGGATTCGTCGTTTCTCAACGCCATTGGAACATTTGTTGGTATCCCTAACAGAGTTAATGTGTAGTGATGACATTCTTCAAAAATGTGTTTGGCGGTCAGATTACTATTATATTTCTAACATTTTGGAGGGGCCTCTTCTGTTATGATGTGTGTCAATCGGGTATGTCCTATTCTGAGTCGAGTGATAACTACTTCTTCACGGCGTCTACTTCGGGTTTACTATATTTATTCTGTACGTCTTTTTTTTATTTATACATATTACTTATTACTTATTATTATTATTTATACGTATACACATCTTATTTTATTTATTTACTCACTTATATAATTTTACACATATTTATTTACATAATTTTTTAACCTCGCCTATGTTTACTTTTTAATTCATGTTTTTTATTATATCAACGTATTTTTTGTTGTTTGTTTATTTTTTAGCTCTAATGAAGTAAATAGAACGTTCCACATAAATTGTTTTTTTTTAAACTATTTTATTTTATTTTTTAATAAATAATTATAAATTAAGTTCAATACACATATAAATTGGTTTAATTAATGAAAAGTTGAGATATTACATTAGAAAGGAAAATAAATTATTTCCTTATTTATTTAATAATAATGATATTCTTTAGTTATTCTAGGACTGATCCCTATAGAATAATATTATAGGTGTCACAATTAGCCCTTAGAGTCTTAGAGTAAAATACAAATTTTTTCACAATAAAAATTAAATTATAAATCATCATAAGTATAATTATAATAATGAATTTAATGAATAAACAACAATAATTAACAGATTTTTTTTTTAAATATTTATTTATTGCTATTTACAACTATACATTATAATCCATTTATTAAATCTGATCTAAGTTAAATCTTAACTAACTTAAAATAAAAAAGAGGAAAAAAAAAATAAAAATATTCAAATACAAGTAAACTAAAAATTATAAACGTCATTAGAGAGCTACCATCGGGTAGTTTCTCTAAACGCCTGTATCACTCCATTATAACTGAGATCAAATTTACTGAATGTATAATATAATATACAGTTGTGAATTTCAATAAAGAAATTAAAAAAAAAAATACTTTCATTGATTATGGCTTTGATATTTTTTTTAAAAAATTTTTTATGGATAGTTTTATAAAAATATCATCAACTAATAAAAACTCACTCTTTATCAATACCTAAATATCGTCTGTAAGATTAGGCCTACGCCTCACAAATATTGTTCGATTAGAGAACCAATTACGATGAGTTCGTTTATAGGTATTTGAGTGTAAGTAACCACACTCATCAACATGATGAACCACATTTCATTTTGTAGGGTTTTTCACACTTTCCATCACTACGCGGTGTATTAATCAATCTGAAAACTTGGTTTAAATTTAGAAAAAGCTTTAAAATATCTTGTTGTAAATAACTTTACCTAATAATTATAATATCGAAAAAGATGAGCTGCATTTAAAGGATGTCTATATATCATACTGCAGAAGCACAAACAATACGGTGGCTGGAACAGAGCCTACACCACGAAACAGAAATCATTTGGTAGGGCAGGGATAACGACCCTTTAATTCGAAACGAGGACTGGTCACCGTTAAAGCACAATTAGAGGCACTTAGTGTTAGGAGCAATTATCGATAAATCGACGGGCTACAAATTATCGATTCTAGCGGCTTCCAATGCTCCTCGTTAGCAATGGCCCCTAATGGTCCCAATATTATCAACAACAGCCAATTTATATCAGTTAGATTTAATCGAAAAATATATCGAGTTCTTTCAAACTGTTTATTACGATGATAGCCTTATATAATATTCTTCTGGCCGATCCGTGGGCCAATAATCATGATTTTCACTATTTAATTTATCTATTTATTCTTTTTATGTTTAAATATGAATTACATATGATATTGGCATAATTAGAATTGATATGGTATATTAAGTAGCAACCAATGCTCTGTTGTTGGACAATGTTAAAACATCATACCTTTTCAGTGCAAACATTTTTCGTCCTCATAAAAATATCATATGTAAAAGGTGGCAAACGGTCCATAACGTTATTCGTTATTGAATGTTGATAACACTACAAAAAATGTCATGGCTTCAGGAAAAATGTATAATTCAACTTTAAAAATCATTTCACATTGTCTTCAGTTCACCTAATATGCACTTATTGAGTCGGGAGACTATATAAATTGAATTTCTGTTTTTAATAACTTTTTGCAAGACAAGTAACAATATTCTCTACACACAGTGAGATGACAGCTAGGATATTGTTAAGTGCTATAGTTAAGAAGTAGTTTCCATACCATTAAATTTTGGTCACCTCATTCATAACTCCAAAAACAACATTTTACCCAAAATAATAATTTCTTTAAATTAAATTTAACCCTGCTATGAAAATAGGGTTCCATATCACCCTAAAAAATAATAATCTACCAAATTTTGACTTCTTTTACTTAATAAAAAAATAATATGATTCATTATTGCCTAAAACTGGCCATCAATATAAGATGAACAGTAACTAAGCAGAAAATCTCAAAATTCTTGCCTCTACCACCTCAACTATTTTACTGTTATAAAATCATACTCAAATTTATAAGGGAAAGAAAACAAGCTGCTTTACAAATTTTAAGGAAAAAAAAATTGTTGGGCCACCATATAAAACAGATTCGGGAAACCACTGTAAATAATATAGATCTTTTAATTATAGTTTAATAGACGAACTAGTAAATATTCCATTCACAAAACTTTTAAAAATCTGTATTGAAATTTACAACAGTACATAATAATACATCCAGTAAATTTGATGTAAGATCATAATAACATGATACAGGCATGTAGAGAAACTACCCATTAGTAGCACTCTAATAACGTTTTCACATTAGAAGGTCTCCTGGCCATTTTCTTTTCAGGCGCCTCAGAGGATTGTCAGGAATGAAAGAGGAGCAAAGTTAGAAACTAATGGTTTTAGGTGGTTAGAGAGTTATAATAGAAGGAATGATAACTTATTCGGGCTAGATCGTTTAAATTTGAAACATTAAAGTCTTTATGCATAATTTTATTTGTGACAAAGTAAGAAGCATTGAGGATTTTTGATTATTAGGATTGTATACGAGAGAAATTCAAAGGTTTAGTGGATCCACAAAGGTCAACTCCGTATGTCCAGATAGGCCTTATTATAGTCATGTAGATCTTTTATATTGTATTAGGAAGTTTAGACTATTTGTCCAGTAAGTTCTGTAATAGTCGAAATCGTCGTGCAGTTTCCTGTCATTTCAGTCTTGTGTGAGGATTCCAGGTTAGTCGTTTGTCCAGATGTAGTCCAAGGTAGCGGATCTGTTCGGCAGGAGTAAGATCAACATTATTAAAGGCAGTCGGGCAATCACAAAACTAAAAAAGTAATCCTTGACTTGGTAAATTTATACTTGTGAAAAGTTAAAGAATCCATTTTTATTCAACAAATAACTTTTTTTTTTTTAAAAAAAGCAGCTATCAGTAATTTTTCTTATCTCTCCTTAGTGACCTAGATTCATTGTTATTATCGCATAAACTTAATAATAAAAGCCATATCAGCTAATATTGTGTATTTTAAAGTGATTAAAATAAAGTGATCTTTCTCTTGAACTCCTGTGTTTCACTTCTCAATTATGAACTGGGAAACTACTTCTCACACATTATTAGGTAAGAAATTTCAAAGAAAGATCATAAATTCCAGAACCCCAGAAATTGACTATCTTGCTCTCAGATCCCTTTTCTTCCCCACAGATGCCGCTGAGGTGGTAAGTTTTTTTCCTTTTTCGCAAGGTGACGCTATTAGTGCTTTATTTTCATACTAAAGACGAAACAGTTACATCTTTAGTTGTATTTTATTTTTTATATTAGACATTATGTTACATATTATGCTGTAAATTATTATATATAATTTTACATTATATTTTATATAATAATTATATAAACCTCCCGGCATATTCTAGTTGTTCGATTAAAAGATTATTAAATTGGATAAAACGCTAAATACAAATTTTTCATCTATTAATTATGAGTCCTATTCCCCCCCCCCTTAATTCTTAATAATTTTCTTACATAGCCGACGTATTAGAAAAATATTGATTCTAACCACAGCAATATTAGCGAAGAGGCAGTGAACATTCTTCTTTTTGGACTTTGCACATATGGGACTTGTGATATGGGAGGTTTTGTAAATGGATACACCAGATATTTTATTCGTTGTTGTTTAGTGAAATAATTGATTTAAATTATTAAAAAATCTGCAGTAATTTACTACGTTTTTTCTTACAACTCTACCTACAGTAAAATTTAATATTTAATATTCCTTATTTTTTTTAATTTGAATGATGGTAAAATAAAATACTTACTCTTCGACAGAATCCGTGAATACAAGAGCGTAGGAGGATATACGAAGCAAATGAGAGAGGAAAAAAAATTGAAAATAACAGATAAAGGCTGTCTGGATAGTGAACAGTACGGAAACAAATTGAGAGAAATTAATGTCCTTGCGGTAAATAAAGAGAAACGGATGGGTACTGCGTGGTCGGAAGAGAGGAAGCAAAGGGGCGCAGAAATAATGAGAAAATACTAAGAGAGAATGTGAAAAGAAAATTAGTGATATTCGCGTGGACTTGAAAGGCCGTTTCCTGAAAAAAAAAACTACTTGGAATGCTACTGTTAATAATAATAGAACCAGAGGGTTTAGTAAAAAGACAATGATAGTGATTATTTTGAAATGTACCCAAAACATTGCTTCTTATGCATGATTTTAATTAATTCAAGTTACAATGACATAGACTTAAACTGCCCTTTTCTATCCCATTTATCTATTTATTTTTATTTTGAAATCATTATACTTCTCAAGATTCTGAGCTATTCTTACAACATGAGAACATTTTAACAACTATTCTTTAACCTTCTGTAACCTAAGGCAACCGAAAGGTTGAATTGGAAGGGCTGCCATAATGTAGGAAATACTAGCGCCATGGTCTGAATTGAATTGGGGGGAAGAGAGGTCCCATAAGAAAGGCACTACCAGCACCCATGTGGCCAGCAACAAAAGTTTGTCTCCTCCAGCGCTCTCGGTGGTAAGAGAAGTAACCCGGCTGATGAGAGAGAGCCATCTTGTTTTTGTAGTTTTCCAACACAGTTCTTTTTTCTCTTTTTCTTCACAATCTTCGGTAATGAAAATAAGTGAGTAGAGAGACTCGGAGTGCCCCCCGGAGCAGAGGAGAGAGAGAGAGATCAAGAAATGAGGGAATTCAAGAGATAAGGAGGAAAATGGCAGATAATGGAGTAAGTCCACCTAATGCAACAACTAACATCATCACCAACCACCTCATTATATCTAAAATTTTCTAGAGCCCAGTCATTCAAAATTTATTAACCCATCTAATCATAAATGTTTCATTTCGGCCACCCTCCACCCCCTGTAACTTAAACAATAGAATTTTATTTTCATTCAATCATGTTTCATTTTTCAATTATACAGTCCACTCAAACCCAACCAGCTAACCAAAAGTGAAGTGTTCCTGGCACTAAGGTGAAGGCATACTTCATTCAATAGCTCTTACAAACAGGCCCCTGTTTCATGATAAAATACAAACAAATACTACAATTTCGCTGCCTTCTACTTTTTAGCTTCTATAATATCACTAATAATGAAACCAAACGTATAATACTGGTACTTAGTAATTCATGTACTTGTCAACTAATATCATAGATATTATCATATCTATACATCATATATTATAGTATCATGATATTATAATATCATAGATTTCTACATAAAACAACTGAGGAACAAAATTTAAAAAAAAAATGAATTGTTATGGATTTAGATATCTTTTTCGTCCCAGTAACTAATATTAGTTAAAATAAAAAATATTTAAAGATGATCTGGGTGAACTATTGTAATCCTATACATAACAATATCCGTGCTGATGGAAATATCGATAGCAGCAGTACCCCCACAAAATGGAACATCGATAATCTCCTATCGTGGGGGGAAGAGGAGAGGGGAGACGGTGTTTATATAAATTTGATTTTATCCGAGGAGCTGAGCTTCCTGGCCCATATATTGGAGGATGTGCCAGGCCCAGGGTGTCATCTTTATCACCTCCATCCCTCACCCCTATCGCGGGGTGGACCAATAGCTCTTTATATTACAGTAATAGCCGGATAGCAGTCAGGACGTTATTACTTTTCGTCCATTTCCATAGTCTGAAAGGGGACTCATTCAGACCAATGTCCAACATTTATCAATTTATAAGTCTAAGAAAACAGAATCTTAAAAATATAGCCAAATGATAATCTAAAAGATCAGTTATTGATTTATATATATGGATCCTCAAGACCCACAAAAA
>NW_027116539.1:83140-85930 GCF_000696795.3 Halyomorpha halys | reverse complement strand
TCGAAACGTCGGCATAAAATAAATAAATATGGTTTTGTTTATTTATGTTGTTCTTTGCTGACCGCATCCCCCGACAAACTTCTCCAATAATTAATCTACGGTCAACTATCTACACCTCATTAAAAATTCATTTTTGTTCTTTTAATTAAAAAACAATTAAGTTAATTTGAAAAAAAAACATATATATACTCTAGTTCTTTCAATTATTTATTTTTTAATATACTCTATTTTCATTTTTGTATTTTGTGTTTGATAAATTGAATTATTAGTTTTACCACTAGAGATTAATTCATATTGTACTGTTCTACCTTATTAATCTTAGCAGCCTCCACAATGCCCTTAATCAAAAGTAAAACTAATTGAAATTTCATTTATGTTTATCATTTCTCTATGTTATTTTGGCACCGAACAATACATTTTTTTCATCTGATCGGACTATATTGGATGTACCTGAATAAATTAATAAAAAATATTACATTAAAAAAAAAATGTTTATATCCTTCGTCCTTATCTGGATATAAGTTTATGATTTTTATCAAAGAAATAATTAAACAATACCCCTACTTAATGGTCACGGAGGTGAGAAAAAATATCCTTTAGATAAACAAATTCATATTGACTAAGACCACCCCGCTAACCCCTTTTCAAAGGACAGGCAGTAACCTGAGGCTACGGACCAATATGTCTTCGGGGATGAAATATGCAGAGGACCCAGGCTGTAAATCCTTGGCTGCTATTGGCAGGACACCCTTCCAGGACACTTTTTCTCTCTCTTCAGCGAATCCTTTTCTTGTAGGAAGGCTTTTTATCATCCGATTACCTCCTCCAGGTGTCCCTGGGACATGGTACTTTCAGATTTATTTCCCTCCTCCCGACGTGATGTTTTGGCTTGGCGTATCAATTCGAGGACCGCTCGTTTGCATAAAGACAGTACATCTTATTCCTTCGGACAGAAAAATATCAAGGAATAGATAAAGAGTAATAAAGAGAACCGAGGATCTTATTAATAATAAGCAGCTGCTTATTTGCTATTGGATGAATTTATTCTAAAGAAATTGGAACCAATCTTATAGCAATCTACAAGATGTATAGGAAGATATCCTACCATAAAAATATTCTTCCTGAAAGTCCAGATCTGAAGAAGTAATCCTAACCACATTGAAAATCCATCCACCACCATCAGATACCTAAAGGCCTAAAACCATCACTTTGTAAAAAGTTCAAAACAATCAGATCCCAAAATCACTCTAAATATACGCAATAAATTCTCTGACACAGGAGTGGATCTATAGGTTACCACCCTATTCTAACCATGGTGGGTGATCTAGTTTTCATTTCCTGATGTACTTCAGAAATAAAAGTTGACGCTCTCGGGATTTGAACTGGCGCCGCTGCAGTAACGAGGTAGTCAAAGTTGGCTTATACGAGGGTTAGTCAATATTTATCCCCAATTTAGTTATATTTTTGTTTAAGTTGGTAGCACTGTCTTTTGCGTTGATGCTTAACTTAAGCTAGGATATTTACTTACACTCATAAACAGAGACACATACAATTTTGTAACAGCCAATCCTGCTACAGGATTGGTGTGTACCCAAGAAGTGCGCTGCGTGTCGCTCGAGCTTTTCGCGCTGTATTCTACGATGCTGTGTGCGTCATCAAAGATATGCCACCGATAGATTTTTTGGCAGATGAACGCACGAAACGAGAAAAATCGGATGCTCACAGGGCTACATTAGCTAAAGAAGAGAGAATTCAGATTCTTGAAAAAAGGTTTTTTTTTTTATTGTAAGAACTAGAATAGAATTTTTTTTCAATTAAATTAATTTTTTTAACTGAAAGAACTAGAATAGATTTTTGTTCAAATTAACTTAATTTTTTTTTAATTGAAAGGACTAGAATAGAATTTCTTTTTTTAATTGCTAGAACTAGAATAGATTTTTTTTTTTTTTAATTAACTTTATTTTTGTTAACTCAAAGAACAAGAATAGATTTTTTTCATTAATACTAAAATGAAAATAGAATAGGATAACAAAATGTCTGAAATAACTTATGAGGCATGTGATAATAAACAAATTTCCAACTAATAAATTAAATCACAAGCTTTACAATATGAATTAATCTCTAGTGGTAAAACTAATAATTCAATTGACCAAACACAAAATACAAAAATGAAAATAAAGTAAATTAAAAAACAAATAATTGAAAGAAATAGAGTATATATATGTTTTTTTTTCAAATTAACTAAATTGTTTTTTAATTAAAAGAACAAAAATGAATTTTTAATGAGGTGTAGACAGTTGACCGTAGATTAATGATTGGAGAAGTTTGTCGGGGGGTGCGGTCAGCAAAGAACAACATAAATAAGCAAAACCATATTTATTTATGTTGTTTTTTGCTGACCACACCCCCCGACAAACTTCTACAAAATGAATTTGTTAACAAATTAATTTAATTTGTTTTTCAGTTGAAAACAAAGAACTAGAGCTAGAATAGATTTTTTTTCAAATCAACTTAATTTTTTTTTAATTGAAAGAAGTAGAATAGATTTTTTTTTCAAATTAACTAAAAGAACTAGAATCGATTTTTTTCCAATTAACTTAATTTTTTTAACTGAAAGAACTTGAATAGAATTATTTTTTTAAATTAACTTAATTTTTTTTAACTGAAAGAACTAGAATAGAATTTTTAAATTTATAAAATACTCAAATGAAAATCAAATAGGATATGAAAATTTCTGAAATGACTTATGAAGTAAATGATAATAAACAAATTTCCAACTAATAAATCTAA
>NW_027116539.1:65401-82801 GCF_000696795.3 Halyomorpha halys | reverse complement strand
AAATATAAGCACTAATAGCGTCACCTTGCGACTAAGAATAAAAACTTACCACCTCAGCGACATCTGTGTGCAAGAAAAGGGATCTGAGAGCAAGATAGCCAATTTATATAGCCAACTAATAAATTAAATCACAAGAAGTATAGAGTAAACTTCATTAAAAATTATTATATTATATAAAATATAATGCAAAATTATATATAATAACTTAACGCAGAATATGTACAATATGTAACTTAATGTCTAATATAAAAAATACAATATGACTAAAGATCTAACTGTTTCGTCTTAAATGTTGTAATAGTCGAAATCGACGAGCAGTTTCCTGTCTTTTCAGTCTTGTATGAGGATTCCATGTCAGTCGTTTGTCGAGATGTAGTCCTAAGTAACGGATCTGTTCGACAGGAATAAGTGAGGTATTATTAAAGGATACTGTAGGGCAAGAGGTCATCGGTTTACGACGAAGGGTAAATGTGATTTGATGGGATTGGTATCACTTTAAAATCTATTTCTATATGTTCCATGTAAGAATTGGCAATATAATGGAACATTGAGGTCCTAATGGATCATGTGACTAAGACAGTTGAATCTATATCATTTGATATAATGCGATATAATGAAGGCACTTGAAGACGAGGTAACTATAAACTAAATAAATTTACGTTGATAAGAGCAAGTAAATAAACAATTCTGATAATAAATGCAGAAGAAGCGAACAATTGGCAACGGTTTATGTATTTAGGGTTTAGAAAAACTAGAAAAAACGAATTTTATGAGGAAATTAAGATGAGGTTAAAGTCAAGAAATGCGTCATTTTTCAATGCCTAATTTTCTTGAAGGTCCATCTTCATGAATGATTCTCGATATATCAACATGGATATTCCAGGTAAACTATTATCTCACTCTTTCTTACATGACATGGTTGCTTCAGGGCCTACTTAGCCCGCTTCAAACTAGAGGCCAGTCCATTGTGCCTAACTTATGATTCCAGGAACGAAACAGTGGAACATTCGTTCTTCTGTTATCCAGGTTTTACTCGAGAAAAAGAAGAACTAGACATAAAACTGAGCGAAAAATCAGTTCCAGAAAACTTCGTCGCTTTGATGATGACTAGACAGGAGAGTTGGAGTACAGTCGCAGACTATGCAGTGCGAATCGATTCAGAGCACAAGAGAAGATGCAGGTTGATAGCTCTTCTACCCAATGAAATAATGATGACAGTGGTTCCGCTGTGTGGTAAGTAGAAAAAAAAATGTGTAAGACCTGGTTATTTGGACAATGCGAACTTTAAAACGGACCATGTTTTTCCGTTGAAAATTAAAATTCAATATTTTTCACAATCATAATTCTTCTTCTCACCATACATTTCATGATAAGTGAGTGAATGTAAAAAAATGCTTCAAAACGAGATCAAAAATGATACATACGTTCAAAGCTAATATTACATTTAAGCTGACAATAGGGAACGCAAACCTAGATTAAAATTATGATTTAATTTATATAAACGAAATGATTAAATTGGTACAAGGAAGTACTAACAGAAAAGGTTTAGCTAACTTTAATCGGAAATCGGAAACAAACCAAAACAAATTAGTTTTCAGTCTAGTGCTTTTTATAATCCTTTTAATTAAAACCATTCCACTATTAGAAAAGGAAAAAAATGATTAAAATAAAAAACATTTCACGCAAATGGAAAATTTTAATTCAACTATTAAAAGTTTGAATTCATTACATTCAACTCATTAAAAGTTTCAAAACTTGATTGTATAATTTGAATTGAGGTATATTTTATTTTCAGAACTTCCTCATTTTATTTCTTAGGATTTCATGACATTAATCAATTTAGTAGCTAATGTATGCATCATTATAGATTGATTTCTTGTAATTAGTTTTTTTTTCCATATTTCTACTTTCACTTATCTACGTATGGAATATATAGAGTACAAAAAACTTAGTCTTGCAAAATGGACTGTGTTTGAACAGTATAGTTAGAAAACGAAATGCCATAACAAACTGAACTTAAATATCCTCAAAACTCAAAAACATTAAGTTAGTGTTTCTCCCTTCATGAAAAAAAGCTACGTTTCACATCATTTTACGCTTCCAAACAAAAGTAGCGAGCTGAATTATTTCAGAATTGAAAAATAACAAGCATTTCTCGACTTTAACCTCATCTTAATTTCCTCATAAAATTCGTTTTTTCTAGTTTTTCTAAACCCTAAATACACAAACCGTTGCCAATCGTTTGCTTCTTCTGCATTTATTCTCAGAATTGTTTATTTACTTGCTCTTATCAACGTAAATTTATTTAGTTTTATAGTTACCTCGTCTTCAAGTCCCTTCATTATATCGCGTATAGATTCAAGTGTCTTAATCACATGATCCATAAGGACCTCAATGTTCCATATATTGCCAATTCTTACATGGAACATATAGCAATAGATTTTAAAGTGATACCAATCCCACCAAATCACATTTACCCTTCGTCGTAAACCGATGACCTCTTGCCCTACAGTAACTTTTAATAATACCCTACTCATTCCTGTCGAACAGATCCGTTACTTAAGACTACATCTCGACAAACGACTGACATGGAATCCTCATACAAGACTGAAAAGACAGGAAACTGCTCGTCGATTTCGACTATTACAACATTTAAGACGAGACAGTTAGATCTTTAGTCATATTGTATTTTTTATATTAGACATTAAGTTACATATTGTACATATTCTGCTGTAAATTATTATATATAATTTTGCATTATATTTTATTTAATATAATAATTTTTAATGAGGTTTACTCTATACTTCTTGTGATTTAATTTATTAGTTGGCTATATAAATTGGCTATCTTGCCCTCAGATCCCTTTTCTTGCACACAGATGTCGCTGAGGTGGTAAGTTTTTATTCTTAGTCGCAAGGTGACGCTATTAGTGCTTATATTTTCATATTAAAGACGAAACAGTTAGTTATATAATATAATAATTTTTAATGAAGTTTACTCTATACTTCTTGTGATTTAATTTATTAGTTGGAAATTTGTTTATTATTACTTGCTTCATAAGTTATTTCAGAGATTTTCTTATCCTATTTTGTTTTCAATTTAGTATTAATGAAAAAAAATCTATTCTAGTTTTTTCAATTAAAAAAATTAAGTTAATTTAAAAAAAAAAATCAATAAAGTTTCGAACCCTGTCGGTATATGTTACATTAGGGATTTTTATCTTTAGTTCAACATGTTAAAGTGTGTTAACTGGAGAAGTATTTCTTTCTTTTAGCACGTTAAAACAATGTAAAATTTATAATGAGGTGTAGATAGTTGACCGTAGATTAATTAATGGCAATAGAATTGAAGAAGTTTGTCGGGTGGTGCGGTCAGCAAAGAACAACATAAATAAACAAAACCATATTTATTTATTTTATGCGGACGTTTCGACCTGAGTTTCAGGTCTTCATCAGGGGTTGTGGTGTAGAAGGCAGGATTGTAACTTCAGTTCGAAACGTCGGCATAAAATAAATAAATATGGTTTTGTTTATTTATGTTCTTTGCTGACCGCACCCCCCGTCAACTTCTCCAAGAATGTAAAATTTAACATGACTGAGAGCCTGTTAGTAGTCTGCAAAATGCAGAATGACGTCACACATCAGACCAGCTGAGACCCACGCCATTTTTTCTGTTGTTGATTTGATAAGTTAATTGCTCATAGTTCGTGTTATGTCTGTGTTGTTTTTATTGTAGACGATTTCAAATTCTAAGAAAGTAGTAGCTAAAAATAATAATATAGCAATGAAAAAAAGAAGGAGATGACACAACGAAAGAGTGAGTAGGAGAAAAGATAACGAGATATAGCTGTTGGAGATTTTATGATCTCGTAAAGATTAGATGGTTACGAAACAATGCGCCCTGAAAATCCGCTAAGAGGTCCTCTGCATTTAACATACAACATGGACTTTAAATTAGGCTTATCACAATCCTATGGTTTTAGCATTTAGCATGTTAAAAGGTTTTACGTCATAACCTTATTTGATGAGTATAATAGTGCCCGTGGGCACATATGACATCAGGAGAGCACAAAGTTTTGATCCTAAGAGAGTCAATAATCCAGAATGACGAATATGATGAAGGAATAAACAATGTATTACTATATACAATGTTAATTAATATATTAAGAATAAATACATTAAGAGTAAAATTGTACATTAGAAATAAATAAATATAATAATTAATTAATTAACACCCTTAAAAAAACAAAATTAACTTTTTGGGAATATATATTTAATTTAGTTTAAAAATCATCAAAGAGAGAAGAAAATATAAGCCTGCGAAGGACAGCAAAGACGGATTACTAATGCTTAAAGCACACTAATGTAACTCCATTTTTCTTTGTCATCAGGTTCGTTATTTCCGTGCCATATGGTCTCAGAATTATATCTTTTAGAGATACATTTAAGCCACAGATGACGTCAAAAAAGGTCCTGAAACTCGGACTTAAAGAAATTTTAACTATTTATTGAAATTATTTTTAAAATATTGTATAATGAGATGAAAATAGTTTACCGTAGATTAGCGTATGGAGATGGTGATCGGGGGGTGCGGTCAGCAAGAATACACAAATAATTGAAAATAGTTTATTTGTGCCAACGTCATGACCTCTGAACTTCCAAACTAAAACCAGAAACAACTGTTCTTACATTTAAAGCAATCCTCAGGCCACTGCTGATGTACGGCTGTGAAGTCTGGGGAGCGGCATCCTTCACGAAAAGGAAAAAACTACAATCTTTTCAAAATAAAGTCCTAAGAATAGCAGCTAATGCTCCTTGGTTCATAAGAAATAGCCAATTGGATCGCGAATTGCATATGGAGTCAATAGAGGATTACACCAAAAAAAAGTTCCACTCCCAGTTGCCGACAGTTAAAGGAGCAGTGACCTACAACCTGGAAAACCCAACCTCGACTCGAAGACTGAAGCCCAGACTGCTGCAGGGCATTCTTTTATAAATGTTTAATAAATATGAAATTAATCATAGTCGCAATACTTCTATTTACTTATTATTATTCATTTTATTTATTCATTATTATTTTTTTTTTTCTCTTTTCGTCTCTCTTCTCTTCCCTTTTTCAAATTAACTTGCTTCTTTTTACTATTAGAAGGCAATTGTTTGTTTTATTTAAGTGTACCAATATCATTATTTTCTGTTATTAATTTTACTTTCCTCTTTTATAAAGAAGCAATATTCTTATCTATTTATTTTATTATTATATATTTTTTTCATTTAATAAGAACATTGTATATAGTTAGGGGTGTCATTTGTATGACTTTATCTCCTCTTAATCAACTGTTAAAAAATATATATAATATAAGTTATATCAACCATGTAAGGCCCAACAGGCCAATTTAGTATAAAAATAAAATAAAATAACGTCATGACCTGGATTTCAGGTCATTAAGGCTGAAAAAAAAAAACAGAACAAGTTAACAACCAATGTCAAAACAAGACAATTCAGAGACAAAAAAATTCAGAAACTAATAATAAATAAGCGTGGGAAGATGGATAACTCATATGGATAATAAATCAGGTAGGATGTAGTAAATTGATACTAGTAGAAGATATCTACAAAAAATTATTGCATATTTAATTTTGGTTTTAATGACTGCGCTTGAAGGATATGGGCAGTTTAATGATTGAAAAAAGAGCCCAAAGAAAGATATTTCGCAAATCACATCGATTCTATAAAATGGAACTTCCGATAGATATATTCCAGTAAAAATCTGGTGTTACATCCTAAGTACATAACCACTTAAATATTTTTCGTTTGACTTTTCGTTTTTTTGGGCTAGACTCGAAAACTTTAATTCGAAATTTTCAAAGATCGTAATTCTTTCCTTGAAAATAAAAAATAAAATGAAACAGATCTTTCGGAATTTTGTAGTTTCACATATTACTCCTGTTGATGAAGGCACTTGAAACTATTTGACATGATATATCAGTGATATAATGCGATATGATTCTTATAAATGAAGGCACATGAAAACTATAATATAATAAATATAATATAAAAGGAATAAATGCGGATGCAGGAAGGTTATCAACAAAAATGGGAAAGATTTTGGAAGAGATAGAGAGGGTTTTATATTTAGGTTCTATGAAAACTAGAAAAAAAGAAATTCGTGAGAAAACAAAGGCGAGATTAAAGGCGAGGAACGGTTATTATTTTTTAATTCCCTAATAATTTAGCCCTTGCCTTCATACAGTTGACTTATTAATTTTATTGAATTGAATTAAACAATTTTTCAACAGAATTAAATTTCCATTTGACAACAGCAGGAATATAATTAATTACAAAGGATTGATTGTTTTGTCAATTAATATAAATTAAAATGAAATGAAAATTTTCTTTTTAATAAATCTGATCCGTTTAAACGGATGATTTGAATAAAAATTGTAGCTTCAGATTCTTACACCAGCGCCCCATGTGGCCGAGAAAAACAATTCATTGTGTCATTCAAATTCGCTAGCGAGCTTTGTCCAGAGGCAATCTTTCTTTCTTTACTTCTATTCAGTAATGAAAACCATGAATGAGTAAATGACACTTCCGAAGAGCCCTCCGGTAGCCGAAGTGAGGGCAGATGAAGGGACATGAAGACAAAAAACAGAAAGCATGAAAGCACGGCATAAAACCACATCTTTCCACATAACTAACAACATCATCATCAATAGTCATCATTACCATTAAAGCACATTCAAAATTAATTAAATATATCTAACAATAAATTTTCTATTTCGGCCACTCTTCATTTCATACCTGTAGCTGCAATAGATTTGGTATTTAACATTTACATTCTCTCTTGTTCAATAAATAAATATAATATGCCATATTTTCTTCTATTAATTTCATACAGTCTCTTGTCAAGTCAAATCAATTAATATGTAGATTTTGAGTCATTTTGAAATAGGCTTACTACAATCTTTTTTTTTTTTTTGTCCCCCTCCCTTGCCATTTCTGGCATACGGGGTGCGGGAGCAGTGAGATAGTGCGCTGTGGTTTGCGCATGCGACTGCTCCCAAGGATCACCAATTTTGTTTTTTATTCTTTTATTAATTATTCAATTATTAATTTCGGCTTACTACAACCAATCACGAAGTCCGCTTCCATTTAGTGCACTCTTCATCTAGTTGGTTTTCTGTTGAGCCCTCTCGACTGAGTCATCTTCAAATTCTGATGAATAGGAAATTAAATTGTTTTCCTGAGGTATCTTATGTGTCTAACCCAGAATAAGATAGATCTTTACTCGTCCTTAGTCTCAAACAGTGGTGATAAAATGCTATAGATAGAGTAATAATACTACAGATAATTGAACTTTATAAATAAATAAAGGATAAAATCCCATTCGAACGGGAAATGGAAGTAAACGAACGCTATAGTATTTAACAGCGATTATTATAAACCGACTATCATTATAGACTATATAGTATAAACTATAGACATCTGGCACATTTCGAAAGACATTGACCATAGAGGAAGTGACCTTTCCTTAGTATTCTATATCAATGTAGAAAGCAAGGGCCTGGCACTTAGGCAGGTACAAGCTGTCATCTCACAATGGACTTGCATCAGTCTAACTATTTTATGTTTAACACATGTAAGTCAGTTTTCTCCTTAGGTCATGGTAACTTACTTCCAATTTCTTGGAAAACTGTCCACCCTGTTTCTATCCACGCCTATTTCTCCCTCCCAGATATTTACTTCTTATTCTATAGTATCTGATTGGTCCAAACACATTCTCCGATTTCACTATTTTTCCTACTCCCTCTTCTCAAGTGTTCATATATATTTCCTAGACAAGATAGCTAAGTAAGAAGTTAGTAGAAGAGAGACACTCTGTAATAGTAACAGTAACATGTAGTTCTTGTAAATATGTTAGAATAAAGTCATTTCCCTGATTTTTTATGATATGTAACATGCAAAAACCGCATGCTGATTCGTTATATTACTGTTCACAAAGATACATTTCATTAGATCTTCACTTGTCCTCTGTCCCAAATGGTGGCCATAAAATGTTACAGATGTTGGAGATGTAATCGAAGTGATTTTAATTTGATTTGAACTATGATTAATGAAATTATCATTAAACACACATGACTGAAAATTATTATACAGCAACAATTAAAAATTCTATTCCTCACAATTTTAGAACAGAAAAAAGAATCACACCTTGCAAAGCGAGCAGAAAAAGACAATTACATAAGCTGAGTCAATAATCCGAGATAACAGCCCTAATTGCGATAAGGATTCAATTGTAATAATGAGTCAGTTTGGTGTTATGTTTTGTTCCTCATCTCAATGAGAATATCAACAATTTAGATCAAGTTTAACAATACATCGAATTCGGTAAGTTAAACTTTTCTAATTGTTTATTTCTGAGGGTTCCTGCAATAAAAATTAATTAAATTTCTGTAAGTGATTAGTTTTACTTTCTTTAAGCCGTATATGATATGTAAGAGGTAAGGGAAATATTCCATTCCAATCGTGAAAATTTCGGATCTCTAATAAATCCAAATAACCAAATGAGGACTCACAAAATGGTCAGCTTGTGCTAACAGCATATCTCAACAGTGGAAAGTTGTACGGGACTGAAAATAAATATTTGAGGTAGATAAATTCCTGCGATGTTACAGGCGCTTTATTGACTTCTGGATAAGCCAATATCAAGTCGCTAATTTTTTTAAAAATATCTTTATTGAAAGTTACAACTGTACATAATAATAAATTCAGTTATAATATTATTGTTCTCAGTCATAATAGAGTGATACAGGCCTGTAGAGAAACTACCCATTGGTAGCACTCTAATGAGGTTTTTAGATTAGCAAATCTCTTGGCCATATTTTCAGGAGCCTCGAAGGATTGTCAGGAACGGAAGAGAATGCAAAGTTAGAAACTAGTGGGTTTGGGTGGTTAGGGAGTTTATAATGAAAGGAATGATATCTGTTTCGGGCAGGGGTTACATATGGTGAATAAAGGTATTTATGTGTGATTTTATTTGTGAAAAAGTAAAGAGCATTGAGGATTTTACGAAGGATTTTGTACTGTAAGGTTTGGATACGAGAGGAAGTTGAAGGTTTAATGGAGCCCCAGAGCTCAACTCCGTATGTCTAGATAGGCCTTATTACTGTCATGTAAATCAGTATTTTGTAATGAATTGGAAGTTTAGACCGTCTAGTAAGTGCTGTCATAATCGTCGAAATCGAAGTGCAGTTTCCTGTCTTGTGTGAGGATTCCAGGTTAGTCGTTAATTTAAAAGAAAATTATGATGACAAATTTTTACGAGAAATTTAATTCTGAAACGATTTTGTTTAAAATGCTGGGTTCCATTATCATTTTTCACAAAAATTGTTAAAACAAAAAATCAATAAGAATCCACAAAGAAAAATATCCCATCCCACTAGGAACTCCAGTGTCAAAGCTACCACAAATTAATGATGTTATTTAAAGGAAAGCTTTAAAACAAAAAAAAATAAGAAAAGCTACTTTGGAATATGGAATATACTATTTGGTTAAGCTAACAACGATTGAAAACATAGAGTAAAATAAAACAATGAATAAAAGGGCATTTTAAACAAAAATAAAATTAATAAATCATGAAAACATAAGAAACAAATTTACTAAAAATAATAGATATATAAAAAAAATACTGGTCGACAGTCCCGAAGAAATGTTGATCCACTCCGTTAGGTCAGGGTACGATAGTTTGCTGTCAAGATTTGTAGGTCCGCGCTGCTGCAACTCTCAAACTGGTCCAAAGTTGGTGGGCCCACTTCTGTACTGGCTCATCAACAGTTGAAATATACAAAAGCGAAGATGGCCACGCAGGAATTTATGGAGGGCAGACAGGTTCTGGTTATTATGATAAATTATTCGAGCCAACTAATTAGCAACAACTCATGTTCTAATCAAAGGACAAAAACGCAGAAAAGATCTGATTCAGTACAGTAATATTGACTAAAACACTCAAAAAGTCAATAAAATACGCAGATTAGTAACTGTAATGACCGCTAATTAGCACCAACTGCTTTAAAAAATGAAAATGTTCGGCAAGTTGCTAAGCGACGCCTTAGAAACGGTTTAACAACCCATCTTTTCAAATAAGTAATTTCTAATTAAAATAATATAAATAAGATAAATGTAATTAAACACTAATACTACGTGTATAGTATTTACAAATTAACATATTGAATATGGCGTTAACACTCCAGAGTTACATGAGCCCCAGAGTAGAGTAGGGTATAAGTTAGAAGATTAACAGTACCCTCAAAAGATATATTTCATGATATTGTCATGACCTGGCAAAAATCTGAAAATAGAAAAAAATTAGAGAGTTTTAAGAGGTGAACAAGTTTACTGTAACTCCCTGTATATACAACTGTTTAATATAAAATTACTTTTTTAACCAAAAGAAAAAAGAATCATCTAACTCTGTCCGGTATAAGCCAGGGATGGAAGGCATAATCATACTCTTCTTCAAAACTAAAGTGAAACATAAAAGACTTACGTTGAGATTAATAGGAATGTCCACCATTGTAATCTAAACTAAAATAAAGGTAACCATTGATTGACTCTTACTCTTCCCCTACTCCTCTGCCACGCCCTCAACAGGCTAATAAGCCACACCTTTTTGGCTTCACGTTTTCTGCTACCTGATTATATTCCTTTCTCAAACATATTGGGAGTTCGGCTGTAGCCGCCGTTGTGTTAATATCGACTCTATGCCTAAGTGTGTTTAAAACTAGTTAAACGTTACTTAACGTAGTTTAAAGTTGATTAATTGGTTTAATTTTTCGACAAATTAAGAACATTAGTGTATTGTATAAGAATACAAAGTTTGATGAAAATTGGTCGAACTGGGATTGAAATATAATAAGGGAAATTATACAATATATTTAACTGCTGCTCTTTATCTATAATCCAATTACTGCCCCACCAAATCTCGTGCACAGTTAGTAAGCATCGCTTTCAATGGTCATAGCTGTAATTTATTTGTAAATATTAAAATAAATACAAAAAATTAATGAAATCTTGGAAAAAAAATGGATAAACTCAACATAATCAAAGGAAAATATATAGGAACAATGAAACTATTAGCATGGAAATAGATACCTTGAAATTTAAAGTTAAAAACTAGAAAATAATTTTGACATGGAAATAAATATGACCACCTATTTTTTTAATTTAAAAGCTAGTAATGGCTTTTGATCGAGTCTGGCCCCCGGGAATGCTTTACGAACTCCGTAGATTCCTACTTACTACATACTTTCTTATTATTCGTTCCTTTCTTATTGATAAATTATTCCAAGTAAACCACAATGATTCCTATTCACCCCTTTATTCTCAGTCAGGTTGTGTTCCTTAAGGTAGTATCCTTGGTCCCATTCTCTACACCTTCTATACCGCTCACATTCCAACCAATCCCAACACTATCCTCACCACGTATGCTGATGACACATGTGGGCTTGCTATTAATAATAACCCTTTAATTGCATCCTCCAAAACTCTCCAATCCCAGCCTTCGAAGAATGGTGTCATAATTCTTATAAATCCCATCAAATCACCTTTACCCTTTGTCTTAAACCTGCCGACTGCCCTACAATATACTTAATAATGTTGATCTTACCTCTGTCAAACAAATCCGCTACCTTAAACTACATCTGGACAAACGACTATCCTGGAATCCTCACACAAGACTGAAAAGACAGGAAACTGCACGTCGATTTCTACTATTAAAGCTTTTACTATACAAACGGTCTAAACTTCCAACACATTACAAAACACTGATCTACACGACTGTAATAAGGTCAACCCTTGCAATTCAAAATCCTCAATGCTCCTTACTTTGTCACAAACAAAATCATACATAAAGACCTTAATGTTCCAAATATACCCGATCTCGCCCGAACCAGATATCATTCCTTCCATAAAAAACTCCCTAATCACCCAAACTTACTAGTTTCTAACCTTGCTTCTTCTTCCATTCCTGACAATCCTTTGAAGCGCCTGAAAAGAAGATGGCAACGAGACATGCTAATGTAAAACGTCATTAGAGTTTAATCAATGGGTAGTTTCTCTACACACCTGTAACACCATTTTATTTGAGATCAAATTTACTAAATTTACAATTGTAAATAGCAGTTAATAAGAAAAAATCATATTATGAAAAATATTACTATGAAAAAAGAGAAAGAATTGTTTATATACTTTATTTCTTAATGGAATGAAATCCGAAAATATGATGTAGCAAGTATATATACCATAGTCAAAGCAAATATTACTATATATACGAGTTTTCTTCAATTTATTTGATAAAAGATATTCTTAAGGCGAAGAAAAACTTTAGAGTTTAAAAATATTATTATTAAAGAAGATTTTTCCAAAGAAATTAGGCAGATAAGGGTGAAACTATTTTTTTTTCTTCTTGAATAGAAAGAAAAAAAGTTCAAAGCTATCATTAGGAGGAACAAATTGCTTGTTAATGGAAAGTTATATTCTTTGGAAGATTTAATTGCGGAAAATAAAACAACGGGGAAAAAACGATGCAGGAAAAAAATCTCCTCAAACGAACGCGATACAAGAAAAAAGGAAACCACTTTTAGAAATTTAAGAAAATACAGTTTAGACAGGTTTTTTACTTAACCGAAAAAAAAAAGAGCAAAAGTCGCCGGTAAAAACCTAAGTTATTAGCAATGACACGAGGTATTGAATTTTGTGCTGATGTTTAGTTTTTTCGACTATATTACTATACATCTTCCGTGATATTTCATATGGAATATGATTAAATTAACCACGAAGCTGCACTAAAGTAATATTAATCGGATCTATATTAGAGATAATAGAGCGAAGAATCTTAGCATTGAATTTGTCTAATACAAATCGGCAGCGGTAGCAGCGTGGCAACGCGCCAGTCTAACAGCCCTAAGGTTGCAAGTTCGACCCCGGCCACATCTGAGATTTTTACAAGCATAAAATTATACAAAACTCACTCACAGCCTCCCACCGGCATTTGTTGAGGTCCGTTAGCCAATGGGATCTCACAAAAAAATAGCAGTGTTAGTGACGAACCGACCCTACGAAAAAACCACGTCAGGAAACGCGCGACGTATAAGTAAATACATCGCGCGAGCACTTAAACCTCCATGGTCTATCGCCCATATAATAATAATAATAATACGTAAGAAAAATCGTGATCACACTATCATCATTGTTTTATCTATATTTTTGTTGTTTGCTTCTAATAATTTTGAATTTAAGTTGACAATACCATTAACTTATCACTTTTTTTTTTTACTACTGTAAATGTAAATTAAAAATACATCTAGTAAATTTAATGGGAATTATAGTACAATGGGATGATTCACACTAGTAGCATATAGTCTACTAACTAGAGCGACACTCCAATAATATTTCTAGATTAGACCACGTCGAAGTGATCTCCAGGGGTTATAGAGGAATCAAGTATAAAAAACAGTGGGTTTGGTTAGTTTGAGAGTTTATTATGTAAGGATTGATATGTTACAATCTTACAAGAGGAAATAATACCACACACAAATAAACGGCCATCTTTCCCCAACGAACCCGCCCCGTTTTTCAATTTCAGGCGCTTTTTAAATATTACTCGATTTAACTATCTTAAAGTCTCATCTTCCTGTTTTAAGCTAATATTTCAAAAGTGCAAATAGGACCGTCACTCCCCGGGGGTCCTAGCGGGGCGGGTCCGGCGGGGAAGGATTGTTTTTTTTTGTGTTATGATCTTCTCTTGTGAGATTGTGACATGTCGAACATAGACCAACCTACTCGCTATAATTGTCTCCTTGAAAAGTCAGATAAATAAGGCTATCTTCGGCTCAAGTTGAAGATTTATAAAGCAATCATCCGTCCGACTCTGCTCTACGGTACCCCACTCTTGAGACACCTCTTCAAGACAACGCTGAAAAAGCTGCAGAGTTTCCAGAATTCCCTCCTTTGGCGAATAGTCCGAGGAACTTCACTCCAAATAGTCAGGAACAGTGTTATCTAAGATGAGCTCCAGCTCCCCTCTGTTCCACAGTTACATCAATTTTTTTGTTGGGCTGAAGGCAAGTGCTGTTCAGAGAGGTCGCCCCTGCACCAAGACTCGGGTGGTGGCAAAGCACTGTCCCCTTGGTCGACGTCCTCGCCGAGGGAAGGGCCTCGGGCTCTGCAGCCTTAAGTCATCTTAACCTATCTTATCCCCCAGTGGAGCGGCCCTCCCCGTTCTTTGTTCCCCCCAGCCTGGACCAATAATGTAACCCCCGCCTTCAGCGGACCCAGCCTCTTATAACGCCATGTGGCAAAGAAAGGGTACCAGTTACTTGTTTATATACTCAGGTATATATTAATATTGTTATGTATATGTTTTCAATAAAAGAAGGTAAGAAAAAAAAATGCTGTAGTGGAGCTCACGCCAAATCGGCTACATACGGAATATTGAATACATTATAGATGATTTTATTCTTGATATAGTAAGAATCATTTTGCGAAGGATTTGGGTTTGTGTATAAGTGAAAACTTATTTAAATATTATTATTTGGTTAGTTACTTTTTATTTGCTTATTGATAAAAAAAAAAAAAAAAAATGTAAAATCTGATAAGAATACTCTATGATATTTTTATAGCATAGAAGAAAAATCACATAAATAAAATCTGTTGACAAATGGTTAAATAAGGAAATCATTGAATCAGGATAAATTACAGAAATATGGGATGTGTCTTACATGCCCTTATGAAGTTATAAATAAACTCTAAATTACAAAGGAAGAGGTAATATTGTTAGTATGATCATAGTCCGGACAGTTCGATTAATCTCGAATCGATATCAGAGAAGTGCCTGATAAGAGAAATAGAAATCGAAAGATAAGCAGAAGACCAGTCGCAACCTGTACATGAGCAGATTAAATCAGATCAGGTAATTTCCAATCATTTAATATCTCTAAACTAGAAATATTTCTTGAAGAATCTGAAAACTACATATGTAGAAAATGTTACTAATAAATATGCGTGTGAAATATATAAATATAAATTTATTATAATAAATTCTACTTTATATAACGGACTAAAATAAAATGTTGAAATCCAATTTGTCTCAGAAAAAAATTCAAAATTTTCTCAGAAATTTATTCCTAAAATGTATATATTATCTTTATATTTTTTATAAGATATAATATGATCCTTGAAATATAATAAATTAGTACATATCCTAAGTCAAAATTTAAATTTTGATCACATGAGGTGTTTTTGTGCTTTTTATTATTTTCAGTTACCTAAACATATAATAAAAGAGCCCAAGAGGAGAAAAAAGTCAGTTAATTCATCCCAATTACTTTAGTACTCTAATGAAAACTATGGATAATTACTAATCAAAATTGATGAGTCTCCCAAGTATAGTGAAGGTGAATTAAAATTACAGTTTCAAAAGATTAAAAAATATTCATTTTTCTCTCGTAGCTACATATTTTTAAATCTAGAAAACCTAGTAGAAAATTATTTAAAGAAGAGTTAATTTGCTGGCCAATTTATAGAGCTATTATAAAGTCCCATAGTTAGCAAGATACTATTTTTTTTTTAAAGCAACATTTCATAACAAAATAACGAAAAATCTGTCGGTTTTAATTAATTTTTGAAAAAATATATCTCATAAGACGTACGTAAACTAAAGCTAGTTGAATGTACTATAAAGTAGTTTATAACGTTTATCTTCGTAGTAGTAGTTGTTTTTAGGATATTTGTCAAAATAAATTTGTAAAATGTTGATTTCTAGGTGTGCAGACAAAAGTTTCAATTAATGAAAAAATATATCAGGAACGATTAGCCAAAGAGGTGTCTACCAGCACTCAATATGAAGCTTAACGTACTATAAAGTAGTTTATTACACTTATCATCGTAGGGGTGGTTAATTTTCATGAGATTCGCTTATGATATGAATTCTTTAAGTGATATTTTGTCCTCAATACTAGAAATTAATTTATTTTAGCAAATAATAATTTGAATTTTATTGGAAGAAGATAGTCGAGCATATGAAGTAGATTGTCGGAAGATAGTATCAAAATAGTAAAATAGAACTATTTATTGTTAACCAAAGTTTCGTCCCACTTTGCCGGGCTTCGTTAGCGTTTTTTCATTTAGCCCCGACGAAGCCATGCAAAATGGGGCGAAACGTTGGTAAACAATAAATAGTTTTATTTTAATATTTTGATAACTTTATTGACCACCACCTGGACTCTCTTTCTACAATATACATATTATTAAATAATACAATAATAAATGCACTAATAAATTGGAGGGTTCTACATAACGTTTAATGTTGAGACCTAAATGAGAAACTATACTATAGTATTCTATCATTATCAAAATATTTTTAAAACAAATATAATAATTTATTGATCTAAAATAGAAAGTACCTTAAAAAAAAAAATTAACTGTGTACCGCCTAGTACAACCTATGTTAAGGAAGACCTATTGCTAGACCAACGATTGTACAGGGAGGTAGTTTAGTCAGAATCATCCTTGACTGCCATTTTTACTCAATTAAGGGTACCCATTTCATGAGGGTATTCAAGAGAGCTTTCGAGTCCACAGGGCTGACTCAGGGCTACAGTGAAACAGAAAATAATCATTGAATCTGACACAGCCGGGTTCGAGACTGGGTCCTTGGAGATCAGTGCCTTATCACTGAGCCATCTGCTCCTAAAGTATTATATGTCTATAAATATTTAGGCTATATCGGTAAAAAGCACTAAAAGAAAAGAGGAGATCTGAAAGACCTGAAGACACCACTATTCAAAAGCCGCCTCAAACCGCCGCTTCTTTATTCACTATTATTTATGCATATTGATGACAGTTTTCTATTGCTCCATTCTTCCACCCTCCCCCTCCTCCCTCCGATTATCTTTTATTCATACTCAGTTGAGGCTGCGGGTTTTCTCCGCTGGAGCAGTTCATCAACGGGAAAACCCCTCACGGCTTTTCATCATGAGGTGAAATAACGTCCAACACATTCCCTATTGTCCATGATATTTCATTCAACTTTTCCACTTTATTCAAGAATGGAGAAGTTCAGACCTAAATTGCCTCTAGTGCGATTGTAAAACAAGGCATAAAAATGTATTTGTAAAAATATAAGTTCGTGTAACGTTCGATTTTCTTCACTATAGTTGAAAAAGTGAACCTATTTAGATTTATTATTATCAATTGTACCATTCGAATCGTGGGTAATATTATTTATGTTAATATAGTACAATTTATATTATAATAATTAATATACGAATTTAATACATTAATTATTATCTATGAGACATATTTTTATAACTGTTATGTGAGTTATTGGAATTTTAAAAAGGC